>NC_092161.1:4692543-4705043 GCF_045791955.1 Oncorhynchus clarkii lewisi
AGAGAGAGAGAGAGAGAGAGAGGGGGCTGGAGAGAGAGAGAGAGAGAGGGGGCTGGAGAGAGAGAGAGAGAGAGGGGTAGAGAGAGAGAGAGAGGGGGTAGAGAGAGAGAGAGAGGGGGGTAGAGAGAGAGAGAGAGGGGGGTAGAGAGAGAGAGAGAGGGGGGTAGAGAGAGAGAGAGAGGGGGGTAGAGAGAGAGAGAGAGAGGGGGGGGGTAGAGAGAGAGAGGGGGGGGTAGAGAGAGAGAGAGAGAGAGAGAGAGAGAGAGAGAGAGAGAGGGAGGGGTAGAGAGAGAGAGAGAGAGAGAGAGAGAGGGAGGGGTAGAGAGAGAGAGAGAGAGAGGGAGGGAGGGGTAGAGACTTGGAGGAATATGACAGCTCCTTCCTCTTGGTTCATGTTTCGCTGTTTATCATGAAGTTTACTGTTGAAGGACAAACTGGGGGAACTAGTTAGCGATTCATGAATCAGATCTGAGTATTGCTGTGATAAGTGAACGCTAGACATTCAGACGCAGTAAGAGAACATCATCACAGATCAGACACGGCTGACAGTCTCCGAGGACAGAGAGGGAGAAACACATACCGATATCAGAGAGGTTTAATCCAATCATAAATAAGAGATTGAATACAGAAGGTGGTAATGTCGACTTCAGCACAAGTCTGTCACACACAGGGCGTCATAGCAACCGAGAAAACACCACATACACACCTCTTAGTATCACACCCCGAACCGATGACACATCTCTCTACCCCCCCCCCCCCCACAACTCTCTACCCTCCACACCTCTCAACCCCCCCACCCATCTCTCTACCCCCTCACACCTCTCTACCTCCTCACACCTCTTAGTATCACACCCCGAACCGATGACACATCTCTCTACCCCCCCCCCCCTCACACCTCTCTACCCTCCACACCTCTCTACCCCCCCACACCTCTCTACCCCCTCACACCTCTCTACCTCCTCACACCTCTTAGTATCACACCCCGAACCGATGACACACCTCTCTACCCCCCCCCTCACACCTCTCTACCCCCCCACCCACCTCTCTACCCCCCACCCACCTATCTACCCCCCCTCACACCTATCTACCCCCCCCTCACACCTCTCTAACCCCCCCACCTCTCTAACCCCCCCACACCTCTCTACCCTCCCCACACCTCTCTACCCCCCCACACCTCTCTACCCCCCACACCTCTCTACCCCCCCACACCTCTCTACCCTCCACCCACCTCTCTAACCCCAACACCTCTCTAATCCCCACACCTCTCTACCCCCCTCACACCTCTCTTCACCCCCCCACCTCTCTACCCCCTCACACCTCTCTACCCCCCCACACCTCTTCACCCCCCCACCTCTCTACCCCCCCACACCTCTTACCCCCCCACACCTCTCTACCCCCCCTCACACCTCTCTGCCCCCCTCACATCTCTCTACCCCCTCACACCTCTCTACCCCCTCACACCTCTCTACCCCCCCACACCTCTTCAGCCCCCCTCACACCTCTCTACCCCCCCTCACACCTCTCTACCCCCCTCACACCTCTCTACCCCCCCTCTCTACCCCTCCCAACCCAACCCCCCACACCTCTCTACCCCCCCACACCTCTCTACCCCCCCTCAAACCTCTCTACCCCCCCTCACACCTCTCTACCCCCCCCCTCTCTACCCCCCCCAACCCTACCCCCCACACCTCTCTACCCTCCACCCACCTCTCTACCCCCCCCCCCCCCCCCCAACTCACTCTGTTTGATCAGTCTCTTGTCGACCACCAGGACGCCCCCCCCCCCCCCAACTCACTCTGTTTGATCAGTCTCTTGTCGACCACCAGGATGTCCCCCCCCCCAACTCACTCTGTTTGATCAGTCTCTTGTCGACCACCAGGACGTCCCCCCCCACTCTGTTTGATCAGTCTCTTGTCGACCACCAGGACGTCCCCCCCCCCAACTCACTCTGTTTGATAAGTCTCTTGTCCGCCACCAGGACGTTCTCAGCGTCCACCACGATGACCTTTCCGTCCCGCGGCCCCACGGCGAAGTTATCGAAGCTCACGTCCAGCAGGTAGAGGGCGAAGTCAAAGTCGTTGTTGGTGAGCTGCTCAGCGATGTCCATCAGCTGTCGGGCCAGGTCGACCCTCTTGTCCCATGGAGCGTTGTAGAAAGACCACAGCTCCTCGCCGACGTAGTTCACCGCCACCACGCGACCACACGCCCCCAGGTACTTGGCGAACGGCCAGCCCTCGTCTGACGGGAAACTCTGCAGGACGCGGGGAGAGAGAGAAGGGATGTGGGTTGTTAGAGGAGAGAAGAAAACAGGTATATGTTGACTAGTGGTTAGAGTGTAGAGGAGGCAGGTAGCCTAGTGGTTAGAGTGTAGAGGAGGCAGGTAGCCTAGTGGTTAGAGTGTAGAGGAGCTAGGTAGACTAGTGGTTAGAGTGTAGAGGTGGCAGGTAGTCTAGTGGTTAGAGTGTAGAGGAGGCAGGTAGCCTAGTGGTTAGAGTGTAGAGGTGGCAGGTAGTCTAGTGGTTAGAGTGTAGAGGAGGCAGGTAGACTAGTGGTTAGAGTGTAGAGGAGGCAGGTAGCCTAGTGGTTAGAGTGTAGAGGAGCTAGGTAGACTAGTGGTTAGAGTGTAGAGGTGGCAGGTAGTCTAGTGGTTAGAGTGTAGAGGAGGCAGGTAGCCTAGTGGTTAGAGTGTAGAGGAGGCAGGTAGTCTAGTGGTTAGAGTGTAGAGGAGGCAGGTAGCCTAGTGGTTAGAATGTAGAGGAGGCAGGTAGTCTAGTGGTTAGAGTGTAGAGGAGGCAGGTAGCCTAGTGGTTAGAGTGTAGAGGAGGCAGGTAGTCTAGTGGTTAGAGTGTAGAGGAGGCAGGTAGCCTAGTGGTTAGAATGTAGAGGAGGCAGGTAGTCTAGTGGTTAGAGTGTAGAGGAGGCAGGTAGCCTAGTGGTTAGAGTGTAGAGGAGGCAGGTAGCCTAGTGGTTAGAGTGTAGAGGAGGCAGGTAGCCTAGTGGTTAGAGTGTAGAGGAGGCAGGTAGCCTAGTGGTTAGAGTGTAGAAGAGGCAGGTAGACTAGTGGTTAGAGTGTAGAGGTGGCAGGTAGATGTTATTGGTCACATGGTCAGCAGATGTTATTGGTCACATGGCTAACAGATGTTATTGGTCACATGGTTAACAGATGTTATTGGTCACATGGTTAGAAGATGTTATTGGTCACATGGCTAACAGATGTTATTGGTCACATGGTTAGCAGATGTTATTGGTCACATGGTTAGCAGATGTTATTGGTCACATACACATGGTCAGCAGATGTTATTGGTCACATGGTTAACAGATGTTATTGGTCACATGGTTAGAAGATGTTATTGGTCACATGGTTAGCAGATGTTATTGGTCACATGGTTAACAGATGTTATTGGTCACATGGTTATCAGATGTTATTGGTCACATGGTTAACAGATGTTATTGGTCACATGGTTAACAGATGTTATTGGTCACATGGTTAGAAGATGTTATTGGTCACATGGTCAGCAGATGTTAATGGTCACATGGTTATCAGATGTTATTGGTCACATGGTTATCAGATGTTATTGGTCACATGGTTAGAAGATGTTATTGGTCACATACACATGGTTATCAGATGTTATTGGTCACATGGTTAGCAGATGTTATTGGTCACATGGTTAGCAGATGTTAATGGTCACATGGTTAGCAGATGTTATTGGTCACATGGTTAGCAGATGTTAATGCCAGTGTAGTGAAATGCTTGTGCTTCTAGTTCTGACAGTGCAGTAATATTTAACAAGGAATCTAACAATTTCCCAACAACTACCCAATACACCCAAATCTAAGTAGGGAGAGATTGAATATGTCCGTAAACACACCAGCCAGCTGGTCATGCTCTGAGGACCGCAACTTACTGGGGATGCCGTCTGGGCCGGCAGCCTTGTGAGGGTTAACACGCTTAAGGAGAAGGAGAGGCTTCTGTGTGTATTTCGAAGGAATCAGTTTCAATATTGCAGTAAGGCAAACGCAAACAAACACACGGCTGAAATGAGTAGAGTTTGAGGCAGCTGTAGTTGGCTGAGTGGGCAGCCCCCTGAGGAACTGGATTGGTTGTCTCATTACAGCTCTTTCTTTTGCTCTCCCTCCCTCTCTCTCTCTCTGTCTCTCTCTCTCCCTCCCTCTCTCTCTCTCTCCCTCTCTTTCTCTCTCCCTCTGTCTCTCTCTCTCCCTCTGTCTCTCTCTCTCCCTCTGTCTCTCTCTCTCCCTCTGTCTCTCTCTCTCTCTCTCTCTCTCTCTCCCTCCCTCCCTCTCTCTCTCTCTCCCTCTCTCTCTCTCTCTCTCCCTCTGTCTCTCCCTCCCCCTCTTTCTCTCTCTCTCTCTCTCTCTCTCTCTCTCCCTCTTTCTCTCTGTCTCTCTCTCTCCCTCTGTCTCTCTCTCTCCCTCTGTCTCTCTCTCTCTCTCTCTCTCTCCCTCTCTCTCACCTCCCTGTCTCTCTCTCACCGTCTCTCTCTCTCTCTGTCTCTCTCTCACCGTCTCTCTCTCTCTCCGTCTCTCTCTCCCCCTACCCTACCACCCCCCCCACTCACTCACTATACTCCCTCTCTTTTCCTCTCTCTCCCTCTCTCTCTAACTGTTACACAGCCAAGACTGAATAAAAAACAGCATTTATCGGAGCCCACCTGAGCACTGCCTGCTAGCCACGATACCAGTGTGTTGTATTAAATCACTGTGTGTCTCTGACGGCTGGCATCCATGTCTGTAGCCGGAGACGTTAACAGCAGAGAGAAACTCAAGTGTCATTGCAGGTAGGAGTTAGTTAGTTAGCCTCTCGCCTTACAGCTGTAGCCATCCAATACCACAGCTATCCATTTGTGGTATCAGGGGAAAGTGATTCATTATTAATGCAGTGTCTCTTGTTCAGACTTTAATGAGGCTTCAATTATTTAAAAACATACATTGTGAAAATGTCATAGTGTGTGTTTCGGAGACAGCTGGACTCTTGCCACAGAGCCGGGAATTGTGGGATAGAGGTGGCGCAACTTACTAAACAAATGATTAGTCAGCTAACTGACGATTAGCCTGCATTCTGTTCTCTCACTTCACTGCTACCACTCTGTCAAGACTAGTCTGGGGTCACTGGGCTTTTCATAACTCACACTGAAGCTGTTGTAAGATTCCCTTATCGTGAACACACACACACACAGACACACACACACACACACACACACACACACACACACACACACACACACACACACACACACAGACTTGTCCAGCATGACAAATGAGGAGGAAGCCTGTAGAATGTAATGTAGTAACCTAGTAGAGCCTGTAATGTGGTAACCTAGTAGAGCCTGTAATGTGGTAACCTAGTAGAGCCTGTAATGTGGTAACCTAGTAGAGCCTGTAATGTGGTAACCTAGTAGAGCCTGTAATGTGGTAACCTAGTAGAGCCTGTAATGTGGTAACCTAGTAGAGCCTGTAATGTGGTAACCTAGTAGAGCCTGTAATGTGATAACCTAGTAGAGCCTGTAATGTGGTAACCTAGTAGAGCCTGTAATGTGGTAACCTAGTAGAGCCTGTAATGTGGTAACCTAGTAGAGCCTGTAATGTGGTAACCTAGTAGAGCCTGTAATGTGGTAACCTAGTAGAGCCTGTAATGTGGTAACCTAGTAGAGCCTGTAATGTGGTAACCTAGTAGAGCCTGTAATGTGGTAACCTAGTAGAGCCTGTAATGTGGTAACCTAGTTGAGCCTGTAATGTGTAGAACTTAGGTTACTACACGGGTTTGGCTGATGGGCCGACACGGGTTTGGCTGAGGGGCCGACACGGGTTTGGCTGAGGGGCCTACACGGGTTTGGCTGAGGGGCCTACACGGGTTTGGCTGAGGGGCCGACACGGGTTTGGCTGAGGGGCCGACACAGGTTTGGCTGAGGGGCCGACACGGGTTTGGCTGAGGGGCCGACACGGGTTTGGCTGAGGGGCCGACACGGGTTTGGCTGAAGGTGTTAAAATGTTAATGGCTTAAAAGGCCAATAAAATTGTAAATATCAGTATCATTTTTTTTGGGGGGGGGGGGGGGGGGGGGGCAAGGACATCGGTATCGGCCAAGAATGTCATATCGGTGCATCACTGGTCTCAACCGATGGCAGGCACAAACACAAACACCTCAGATAATGAACAAAAACTGTCTAAGCTACAACAATTCTTAGGAACTCCACAAATGGGCAAAAATCGTATGGAAGGTTTTGTTAAAATCAAAAGGGTTGTGAACATTGAAATCAAATCAAATTCAACTGATAGTCAGAACAAAATTAGAATGTCCACTCCTTTAAGGCCTAAACTTTACTCAGACTAAATTAAAAGTGGAATTTCCACCATCCACCCTTCATGACTATCTATATTTGAATCCACACAAATCAGAACATAAAAAGATGGACCAAAGGTTAGAGAACTGTAGTGTGGTAAACCGTATATTACTATGTATAGGAATTAAATTATTATTCATAATTAAACCGTATATTACTATGTATAGGAATTACATAATTATTCATAATTAAACCATATATTACTATGTATAGGAATTAAATTATTGTTAATAATTAAACCGTATATTACTATGTATAGGAATTAAATTATTGTTAATAATTAAACCGTATATTACTATGTATAGGAATTAAATTATTGTTAATAATTAAACCGTATATTACTATGTATAGGAATTGATGCACGGAAGGGTTTTTACTTTACCTTCTATGATGGTATTTGAATGTTTGGTTTGTTAAATGTGATACACAGTGTGTAAACATCCATTTTTATAGTTTACACCGATACATGAGTCACCTGCCTTCCACAAAGACCTAGCCCCATCCCCGGTGACTGAAGGAGCTGATTGGTTGTTGCTCGACCACTAGCCCCATCCCCGGTGACTGAAGGAGCTGATTGGTTGTTGCTCGACCACTAGACACTCCCGGTTACTGAAGGAGCTGATTGGTTGTTGCTCGACCACTAGACACTCCCGGTGACTGAAGGAGCTGATTGGTTGTTGCTCGACCACTAGACACTCCCGGTTACTGAAGGAGCTGATTGGTTGTTGCTCGACCACTAGACACTCCCGGTGACTGAAGGAGCTGATTGGTTGTTGCAGATAATGTCATGGCTTTAGAAGCTTCTGATAGGCTAATTAACATCATTTGAGTCAACTGGAGGTGTTCCTGTGGATGCATTTCAAGGCCTACCTTCAAACCCAGTGCCTCTTTGCTTGACATCATGGGAAAATCCAAAGAAATCAGCCAAGACCTCAGAAAAAAGATTATAGACCTCCACAAGTCTGGTTCATCCTTGGGAGCAATTTCCAAATGCCTGAAGGTACCACGTTCATCTGTACAAACAATAGTACTCAAGTATAAACACCATGGGACCACGCAGCCGTCATACCGCTCAGGAAGGAGACGCGTTCTGTCTCCTAGAGATGAATATAATTTGGTGCGAAATATTGAAGCAACATCTCAGGACATCAGTTACGTTAAAGCTTGGTCGCAAATGGGTCTTCCAAATGGACAATGACCCCAAGCACACTTCCAAAGTTGTGGCAAAATGGCTTAAGGACAACAAAGTCAAGGTATTGGAGTGGCCATCACAAAGCCCTGACCTCAATCACATAGAACATTTGTGGGCAGAACTGAAAAAGCATGTGCGAGCAAGGAGGCCTACAAACCTGACTCAGTTACACCAGCTTTGTCAAGAGGAATGGGCCAATATTCACCCAACTTATCGTGGGAAGCTTGTGAAAGGCTACCCGTAACGTTTGACCCAAGGTAAACAATTTAAAGGCAATGCTACCAAATACTAATTGAGTTTATGTAAACTTCTGACCCACTGGGAATGTGATGAAAGAAATAAAAGCTGAAATAAATAATTCTCTCTACTATTATTCTGACATTTCACATTCTTAAAATAAAGTGGCTAACTGACCTAAGACAGGGCATTTTTTACTAGGATTAAATGTCAGGAATTGTGAAAAACTGAATTTAAATGTACTTGGCTATGGTTTATGTAAACTTCTGACTTGAATTGTTTATTGTGAATAGCCCACTAGTTTTAAGGGAAAAAAAAGAGAGGCCATATCACCCAGAAATAGCATGAGGACAATAGTAAGGTCTCAATAGTATACCAGTATCCTGTCTCCAACACACCCACCGCTACTGCTGTTGCCATGGAGTCAGTATCCTGTCCCCAACACACCCACCGTTACTGCTGTTGCCATGGAGTCAGTATCCGGTCCCCAACACACCCACCGTTACTGCTGTTGCTATGGAGTCAGTATCCGGTCCCCAACACACCCATCGCTACTGCTGTTGCCATGGAGTCAGTATCCTGTCCCCAACACACCCACCGCTACTGCTGTTGCCATGGAGTCAGTATCCTGTCCCCAACACACCCACCGCTACTGCTGTTGCCATGGAGTCAGTATCCGGTCCCTAACACACCCAGCGTTACTGCTGTTGCCATGGAGTCAGTATCCGGTCCCTAACACACCCAGCGTTATTGCTGTTGCCAAGGAGTCAGTATCCTGTCCCCAACACACCCACCGCTACTGCTGTTGCCATGGAGTCAGTATCCTGTCCCCAACACACCCAGCGTTACTGTTGTTGCCATGGAGTCAGATCTTTATCAACTAGTGTGTTTGTTGCTGAAAGTTACTTAGCTCACTAACTCAGAAATAATCCTTCCCTGTAAATACCCCCAGGCTAGAGAGAGAGAGAGAGAGAGAGAGAGAGAGAGAGAGAGAGAGAGAGAGAGAGAGAGAGAGAGAGAGAGAGAGAGAGAGGGACAGAGAGAGAGAGAGAGAGAGAGAGAGAGAGAGAGAGAGAGAGAGAGAGACAGAGACAGAGAGAGAGAGAGAGAGAGAGAGAGAGAGAGACAGAGAGAGAGAGATAGAGAGAGAGACAGAGAGAGAGAGAGAGAGAGAGAGAGAGAGAGAGACAGAGAGAGAGAGATAGAGAGAGAGACAGAGAGAGAGAGAGAGAGAGAGAGAGAGAGAGAGAGAGAGAGAAAGAGAAAGAGAGAGAGAGAGAGACAGAGAGATAGACAGAGAGAGAGAGACAGAGACACAGAGAGAGAGAGAGAGACAGAGAGAGAGAGAGAGGGAGAAAGAGTGTTCCTTCCCCCTTTCAGACCCCCAGTCATGCGTCGTAACATTTTAACAGGACAGCCAGTGACCTGCCTGCTAAAAATGTCTCTCCTTTGTTGCCAGTCTGCTGCTTTGTCAATGAGCAGAGAGAGACCGGCTACATCACTTCACGAGGAGAAAGGAGGAGAGATAAAGAGTGTGAAGGAGAGAGAAGAGAGAGAGAGAGGAGAGTGTGAAGGAGAGAGAGGAGAGTGTGAAGGAGAGAGTGAGAGGAGAGTGTGAAGGAGAGAGTGAGAGGAGAGTGTGAAGGAGAGAGTGAGAGGAGAGTGTGAAGGAGAGAGAGAGAGGAGAGTGTGAAGGAGAGGAGAGAGAGATTGAGGGTGGGGTTAATGGGAGCCTAATATTACAGCCAGTGTATTTTGTCTCCCTCTCAGAATTGAAAAGCCAGTCTGAGATCATACTTATGTCTGACTCCTGTTCTGATGCTCCTCTTCTCTTCAGTGAAATGTTAGGGAGGAGGGATGTACAGATTGCCGAGGGACTGATTTCCTCTCCCCTATCTCCTAGGAGTAGTGGGTTACAACCAGGGGTTGGAATAGGTTCAGGGAACAGAAGTGAAAACATGTTTTTTATTTTTTAGGAACAGAATCGGGAACTAAATTGATCTATTCAGTCTTAGAATAAAAGTTATTTTAAAAGCATGGAAACTTAATAACGTTTTTTTTCAACAAAGGGCCCATGCCTCACTGTCACTCAGAAACGTATTCCAGGGTCTGTCATCTGGAAACCTTAATCAGTGTGTGTAGGCTCCCTCCCCCTCCCCTTCCGAAGCATAGGCTCCCTCCCCCTCCCCTTCCGAAGCATAGGCTCCCTTCCCCTCCCCTTCCGAAGCATAGGCTCCCTCCCCCTCCCCTTCCGAAGCATAGGCTCCCTTCCCCTCCCCTTCCGAAGCATAGGCTCCCTCCCCCTCCCCTTCCGAAGCATAGGCTCCCTCCCCCTCCCCTTCCGAAGCATAGGCTCCCTCCCCCTCCCCTTCCGAAGCATAGGCTCCCTCCCCCTCCCCTTCCGAAGCATAGGCTCCCTCCCCCTCCCCTTCCGAAGCATAGGCTCCCTCCCCCTCCCCTTCCGAAGCATAGGCTCCCTCCCCCTCCCCTTCCGAAGCATAGGCTCCCTCCCCCTCCCCCTCCGAAGCATAGGCTCCCTCCCCCTCCCCCTCCGAAGCACTGACGTCACAAGCCCCCCCCCCCCCCCCGAAACACAGACTACTGACGTCACAAGCCCCCCCCCCCTCCGAAATACAGACTACTGACGTCAGAAACGCTGAAAAGGTAGAAATTGCAAATGAAACGTTCCAGTGTGTTTGAGTCCCGTTGCGTGTTTGAGTCCCGTTGTGTGTTTGAGTCCCGTTGTGGCCTTACATAATGGCCTGGTCCCGTCAATCAATGAAAAGAGCCTTCCCGCTCTGCTAAAGAGATGTACGATATGCAGTGAAGCTTCACCAAGAAACTTCCGGTTGTTTTACTGCCAGCGTGTGAGTAATACAGTAGAATACAGCTGCAGAGCTATGGTAGTCGTTCTCTCTATGACACAAGACGCATGGCTCGGCTAAGTCAAGACGACAGGAAGATATTCAAAAATTATTATTATTTTTTTTTTTAAGAAACAATGAACGAGACACAATTTTATATATAAAAAAAACAAGACTAAGTAGGCTACATATTTTATTAAATCGAAAAGTCCTTGGTTGTGCTAATTATTAGAAGGCTAGGCTAAGAATAGTGAACATTTGGCCTGGACTCCGTGTGTGTGTGTGTGTGTGTGTGTGTGTGTGTGTGTGTGTGTGTGTGTGTGTGTGTGTGTGTGTGTGTGTGTGTGTGTGTGTGTGTCCGTGTGTGTGTTTCCATGTGTGTGTGTCCCACCCCTAATTATACATAGGCTGAAAGTGAACCCTCAATCCACAACAATGTGACGAACACAAAACTCAGGTCACTACAGACCAGGGTAAATTAGCAGTTAGCCTCCAGGCAGTCAGGCCCAGTGTGCGTCCTGTGTTCAGCAGCTAACTGTCTGCTGTTATAAAACCAAGGAACAGGGCGTGGTGGAATTCTCTGCTTTCCTCCCCTCGTCAAACCCTCCAGGTGAGGACGAGTTAGGACAGGAACAGGAACAGGAAGGGCATAGCCAGTAGAACACAGGGAGTTCAAAACTCACAGCAGAGTACCCCAGATATACACTAGTGGTGCGGTTGTGGGTTGAATAAAATAAAACATTCAAAATCCATAAAATGCATCATATCTATACGCTACATTGAGTTCTTCTGACATTATTTAACTGTACGCACAGCGCCAAATTCTTTGGGAACGAGGACAGAAACATAAGAAGGTCACGTCGACCCACGGAGGCAACAAAAAAGGACAATGTCAGAGTTCATTTCAATAAGAGAAAAGCTGCGAAATGGAGAGTTGAAAACAAAGAGAAGGGAGGACCAGAACGGTCAGGTTTGGAGACGGGACAGTCAGGTTTGGAGACGGGACAGTCAGGTTTGGAGACGGGACAGTCAGGTTTGGAGACGGGACAGTCAGGTTTGGAGACGGGACAGTCAGGTTTGGAGACGGGACAGTCAGGTTTGGAGACGGGACAGTCAGGTTTGGAGACGGGACAGTCAGGTTTGGAGACGGGACAGTCAGGTTTAGAGACGGGACAGTCAGGTTTGGAGACGGGACAGTCAGGTTTGGAGACGGGACAGTCAGGTTTGGAGACGGGACAGTCAGGTTTGGAGACGGGACAGTCAGGTTTGGAGACGGGACAGTCAGGTTTGGAGACGGGACAGTCAGGTTTGGAGACGGGACAGTCAGGTTTAGAGACGGGACAGTCAGGTTTAGAGACGGGACAGTCAGGTTTAGAGACTTGCTAGCTGGCTTAGCTACTCTCCCAAGTAATCGAATTCCAACATCCTTTCAGATATTCAATTAACCTTGTCCATTACTGATGTCAACTACATTGAAGTGTTCTTCGATTTATGATATTATTCAGCTGAGCAAGGGTTTATTTGGTCCCTCTAATTCTCTTACTTTGCCCTCCCAGAGGACCCGAGCACCTAGGACCATGCCTCAGGACTACCTGACATGATGACTCCTTGCTGTCCCCAGTCCACCTGGTTGTGCTGCTGCTCCAGTTTCAACTGTTCTGTCTGCGGCTCTGGAACCCTGACCTGTTCACCCGACGTGCTACCTGTCCCAGACCTGCTGTTTTTCCACTCACTCACTCAACCTCTGGATGTTCAGCTATGAAAAGCCAACTGACATGTACTCCTGCGGTACTGACCAGTTGCACCCTCTACGACCCGGCACAGCCAGAAGAGGACTGGCCACCCCTT
>NC_092161.1:4710043-4747543 GCF_045791955.1 Oncorhynchus clarkii lewisi
GAGAACCTTCCAGAAGGACAACCATCTCTGCAGCACTCCACCAATCAGGCCTTTATGGTAGAGTGGCCAGACGGAAGCCACTCCTCAGTAAAAGGCTCATGACAGCCTGCTGGGAGTTTGCCAAAAGGAAACCTAAAGACTCTCAGACCATGAGAAACAAGATGGTCTGATGAAACCAAAATTGAAATCTTTGGCCTGAATGCAAAGCGTCACGTCTGGAGGAAACCTGGCACCATCCCAATGGTGAAGCGTCACGTCCCCATCCAACCTGACAGCGCTTGAGAGGATCTGCAGAGAAGAATGGGAGAAACTCCCCAAATACAGGTGTGCCAAGCTTGTAGCGTCAAACCCAGGAATACTCCAGGCTGTAATCGCTGCCAAAGGTGCTTCAACAAAGTACTGAGTAAAGGGTCTGAAAACTAAATGTGATATTTCAATGTTTTATTTGTAAAACATTTGCAAAAATAAATAAAAAAACGTTTTTGTTTTGTCATTATGGGGTATTATTGTCTGTAGATTGAGGATTTTTTTTTAAAAGTACATTTTAGAATAAACTAAGGCTGTAACGTAACAAAATGTGGGATAAAAAGTCTGGATACTTTCTGAATGCATATACAGATTACAACTCTATAAAAACAAAACATACGCTCGTTTGAACTCACGGGTGTGTGGGTTGCTCGTACGACCTCAACGCAGTATTTATTATACCGATCATCTTTCAGAACACATAGACACCTCTCGATTAACACTCAGACATCAACACGTGCAGAAGTATAAGGAGCATGTGGTCACGAGCAGGGCTGTCAGTCAAAAACCCACACAGAGTCTTCACGTAGAGCACTGCTACTGTACACTGCTACTGTACACTGCTACTGTACACAGCCCACTGCTACTGTACACTGCTACTGTACACTGCTACTGTACACTGCTACTGTACACTGCTACTGTACACAGCCCACTGCTACTGTACACTGCTACTGTACACTGCTACTGCACACAGCCCACTGCTACTGTACACAGCCCACTGCTACTGTACACAGCCCACTGATACTGTACACTGCTACTGTACACTGCTACTGCACACAGCCCACTGCTACTGTACACATCCCACTGCTACTGTACACAGCCCACCGCTACTGTACACTGCTACTGTACACAGCCCACTGATACTGTACACATCCCACTGATACTGTACACTGCTACTGTACACTGCTACTGTACACATCCCACAGCTACTGTACACAGCCCATTGCTACTGTACACATCCCACTGCTACTGTACACAGCCCACTGATACTGTACACTGCTACTGTACACTGCTACTGTACACATCCCACTGCTACTGTACACAGCCCACTGCTACTGTACACTGCTACTGTACACATCCCACTGCTACTGTACACAGCCCACTGCTACTGTACACATCCCACTGCTACTGTACACAGCCCACTGCTACTGTACACTGCTACTGTACACTGCTACTGTACACAGCCCACTGATACTGTACACAGCCCACCGCTACTGTACACTGCTACTGTACACTGCTACTGTACACATCCCACAGCTACTGTACACAGCCCACTGCTACTGTACACATCTCACTGCTACTGTACACAGCCCACTGCTACTGTACACTGCTACTGTACACAGCCCACTGATACTGTACACAGCCCACTTCTACTGTACACTGCTACTGTACACTGCTACTGTACACATCCCACAGCTACTGTACACAGCCCACTGCTACTGTACACAGCCCACTTCTACTGTATACTGCTACTGTACACATCCCACTGTACTGTACACATCCCACTGCTACTGTACACATCCCACTGCTACTGTACACTGCTACTGTACACATCCCACTGCTACTGTACACATCCCACTGCTACTGTACACTGCTACTGTACACAGCCCACTGCTACTGTACACATCCCACTGCTACTGTACACTGCTACTGTACACAGCCCACTGCTAATCAAATAAAAACCAGGGCTTTGCTCTCCCATAAATATCTGACCTAGTATACTTGGCATTGAGGTTTATGGTTTACACTGGGTTTGTTTCGGGGGGAGGGAGAGGGAGGAGGGGAGGGACGGAAGGAGGGGGGACTGGGAGGGGGAGGTGGGGAGGGACGGGAGGAGGGGGGACTGGGAGGGGGAGGTGGGGAAGGACGGGAGGGGGGGGGACTGGGAGGGGGAGGTGGGGAGGGACGGGAGGAGGGGGACTGGGAGGGAGAGGTGGAGAGGGACAGGAGGAGGGGGGAGGGGGAGGTGGAGAGGGAGGTGGGGAGGGACGGGAGGGGGAGGTGGGGAGGGACGGGAGGAGGGGGGAGGGGGAGGTGGGGAGGGACGGAAGGAGGGGGGCCTGGGAGGGGGAGGTGGAGAAGGACGGGGGAAAGGGGGTCTGGGAGGTAGAGGGAGGTGGAGAGGGAGGTGGAGAGGGACGGGGGGGAGAGGGAGGTGGAGAGGGAGGTGGAGAGGGACGGGAGGAGGGGGGAGGGGGAGGTGGAGAGGGAGGTGGGGAGGGACGGGAGGAGGGGGGCCTGGGAGGGGGAGGTGGAGAGGGAGGTGGAGAGGGACGGGAGGTAGAGGGAGGTGGAGAGGGAGGTGGAGAGGGACGGGGGGTCTGGGAGGTAGAGGGAGGTGGAGAGGGACGGGAGGAGGGGGACTGGGAGGGGGAGGTGGAGAGGGAGGGGGGAGGTAGAGGGAGGTGGAGAGGGACGGGAGGAGGGGGACTGGGAGGGGGAGGTGGAGAGGGAGGTGGGAGGTAGAGGGAGGTAGAGGGAGGTGGAGAGGGACGGGAGGAGGGGGACTGGGAGGGGGAGGTGGAGAGGGAGGTGGGAGGTAGAGGGAGGTGGAGAGGGACGGGAGGAGGGGGACTGGGAGGGGGAGGTGGAGAGGGAGGTGGGAGGTAGAGGGAGGTAGAGGGAGGTGGAGAGGGACGGGAGGAGGGGGACTGGGAGGGGGAGGTGGAGAGGGAGGTGGAGAGGGAGGTGGGAGGTAGAGGGAGGTGGAGAGGGAGGTGGGAGGTAGAGGGAGGTGGAGAGGGAGGTGGGGAGGGAGAGGTTTATGGTTTACATTGGGTTTGTTTCGTGAAAGCAGATGAGCATTATATTAGATTACACCTGTCTCTCCCCCTCCTCCCGTCCCTCCTCCCGTCCCTCTCCACCTGTCTCTCCCCCTCCTCCCGTCCCTCCTCCCGTCCCTCTCCACCTGTCTCTCCCTCTCCTCCCCCCCCTCCTCCCGTCCCTCTCCACCTGTCTCTCCCTCTCCTCCCCCCCCTCCTCCCGTCCCTCTCCACCTGTCTCTCCCTCTCCTCCCCCCCCTCCTCCCGTCCCTCTCCACCTGTCTCTCCCTCTCCTCCCCCCCTCCTCCCGTCCCCCTCCTCCCGTCCCTCTCCCTCTCCTCCCCCCCCTCCTCCCGTCCCTCCCCCTCCCAGCCCCCCCTTTCCCCCGTCCTTCTCCACCTCCCCCTCCCAGGCCCCCATCCTCCCATCCCTCCCCACCTCCCCCTCCCGTCCCTCCCCACCTCCCTCTCCACCTCCCCCCTCCTCCCGTCCCTCTCTACCTCCCCCTCCCAGTCCCCCCTCCTCCCGTCCCTCCCTCTCCCTCCCTCTCCCTCTCACCTCCCTCCCCCTTAAACAAACCCAGTGTAAACCATAAACCTCAATGCCAAGTATACTAGGTCAGATATTTATGGGAGAGCAAAGCCCTGGTTTTTATTTGATTAGTGACAACGACCATTCGTTCCGCTCGCTGGTAGTCCAAGTCATTAACCTCTTCTGTTCCTCGTCCCTCCAGGCTTTACTCTGTTGTGCGTGTGCCCCCCCCCCATCTCTTTCCCCTCAGCTCTCTCCCCCTTTCTCCCTTGGTTTTGCTTCCAGCGTTTGAAGCCGACGTGTTCTTTCATGTCAGGTGAAGTGAGAAGGAGGCGCTGGGGGGGGGGGGGGGGGGTATGGGACCAGCGTCTCTAGCACAGATTTTAGTCTGGAGGAGATGAGTGCTGTACCCTTGACTGAGTTAACCCCACAGGCCTGTCATGTCCTATTGCGGGCTTCACTGAGCAGACATGACTTTGGCTCGCAGAGTTACCGCAGTCACATGCTCTCGGGAAGCGATGGGTGGGTCGTGCTAATTTGAGTCCGGATAGGCGCAAATTTAACCAGCTAACCAGCCTGGAAGAATGTATTAAACATGACCTTCACCTGACGGTTCACTTCCCTCTTCTTTCTCCATCTCTCCATCTCTCCATCCCTCCATCTCTCCATCTCTCCATCTCTCCATCTCTCCATCTCTCCATCCCCCCCATCTCTCCATCCCCCCCATCTCTCCATCTCTCCATCCCCCCATCTCTCCATCCCCCCATCTCTCCATCTCTCCATCCCTCCATCCCCCCCTCTCTCCATCCCTCCATCCCCCCATCCCTCCATCCCCCCATCCCTCCATCCCCCCATCTCTCCATCCCTCCATCCCTCCTCCAGGCAGCCAGCCAGAGGAAGACCAGCAGACAAAGGCAAATGGAATTTTAAAAGAAAGTCCTGGCCAATATTTGAGCAGACCTCAGTTGGTGCATTTCTCTGTAAAGGAAGTGAAGGGCTGAGAAATCTAACAGGAAGTCACATTCCATCAAGCAGTGTTCTGGTATCACATTGGCACATACACATAATGACATGACTTATTATAGGCAATGATGCAATTTTTTTGGAAGGAAAAACTCCTACAGAACTCAGAAAAAAACACAAAGTGTCGTGAAAACAAAACACAACAAAAACAGTCACGTTGGAACCTCACTTTTCACAAGGAGACCCTTGTACTGCGGTCTTCCTTTGTTTCGTCTTCCAAAAATATATATTCCTTGAAAGCCAAATGGTCTTCCACATGACCGGGTTGAGAGTGCCTCTTCAATTCAACAGCGCAGGCAGAAAAGGCGTTGTGGGCCAAACACAGATGACTGTTTTCCACTGACAAAGAGAGTCTAGTTTACCCAGCTCTCAGATACAGAACAGACCCATTACAGTCTGTCGCTTCACAGAGCTGGAAACAGAACAGACCTATGACAGTCTGTAGCTGGAAACACAACAGACCCATGACAGTCTGTAGCTGGAAACACAACAGACCCATGACAGCCTGTCACTTCACAGAGCTGGAAACACAACAGACCCATGACAGTCTGTCGCTTCACAGAGCTGGAAACACAACAGACCCATTATGGAAACAGAAGTTGTTCTCGTAACAGCGCTGTTCAGCGAGAGGTAGGAGAACAACCACAACAACCACCACAGGCCTCTGGTCAAAAGCATTGCATTAGAGGATAAATCAATACGGGAATCAGCAGAATATTTCCAGGACCCTGACAGACTCTTACCGTCACAGGAACGTAGGTTTTGAAGTAGGATGTCAGGGATCAATAGCCTACAATTGACTAACTTGCTGTTATTTCACTATATACAGTAGGCGTAGGAGCTAACGACTAAAACGTTCAGTTGGAGAGAGACTGGCGTTCTTGGAAGACTTTACAGTACATCTTGTGTGCAATCTCCACAGACTCCGTTCATTCTTTAGTCTAGTGCTGCTAACTGTCCCCCCTCCCCTCCGTCTCTCAGAAAATTCTCATGTTTATCCACTGATTATGAACAGAGTCGGGACTCTGAAGAGTTAAAGGCACTCAAACACCCCCGGCCTCTCTGCCAGCCTCTCTGCCAGCCTCTCTGCCGGCCTCTCTCCCGGCCTCTCTCCCGGCCTCTCTCCCGGCCTCTCTGCCGGCCTCTCTGCCGGCCTCTCTGCCGGCCTCTCTGCCGGCCTCTCTGCCAGCCTCTCTGCCAGCCTCTCTCCTCTCCCCACCTCGTGACCTACTGCCTCCCCACAACCCACTGCTCTCCTCTCTGTCCCGTGAGAGACGATACGGACATGCCTGATGCCCGATGCACGCATGTCGTGCGGCTGAGAGCAGAGTGTGTAGATGAACGGATTGGATTCAGTCAGTCATCCCGATGAGCCTTTAGTTCCCAGCTAACTAGCTAATGCTGGAGAGTTGGCAACAGCAGCAGCGGCATGAGGCTAATTAAAACGGATGTTGTTTTCAAATGGGAGAAATAACTTGTAGTATTGGTCATCTGGATGGAGCCGTGACATGCCAGTTCGCCAACGTCACGACAAGCCCGTGGGAATGACCACCAGTGTTGTATCGAGGTGCTTCACATCGGCCAGCTGGATGCACGTCACTGGCGGAGGCAAACGTGGGCAAATTTGTTCCATCAAATTAGATGTTTTATTGAGAATAGGATCCTACACAATAAATAACTTGGAATAGCGGTAGTGACCATCTGGATGTCACTGTGATACAGTCTACTTGCTCAACGGAGAGGGATTTCGCTGCAAGCCAGCAACACAAAAACACAGGGCGGTATCCTTCGCTCCTACTTGACATAGTAAGGAGAGGGAACGAAGAGAGGGAACGAAGAGAGGGAATGAATAGAGGGAACGAAGAGGGAACGAATAGAGGGAATGAATAGAGGGAACGAAGAGAGGGAACGAAGAGAGGGAACGAAGAGAGGGAAGTAAGGAGAGGGAACGGAGAGAGGGAAGTAAGGAGAGGGAACGAAGAGAGGGAACGAAGAGGGAACGAATAGAGGGAATGAATAGAGGGAACGAATAGAGGGAATGAATAAAGGGAACGAAGAGAGGGAACGAAGAGAGGGAACGAAGAGAGGGAAGTAAGGAGAGGGAACGAAGAGAGGGAACGAAGAGGGAACGAATAGAGGGAATGAAGAGGGAACAAATAGAGGGAATTAAGGAGAGGGAACGAATAGAGGGAACGAAGAGGGAACGAATAGAGGGAACGAATAGAGGGAATTAAGGAGAGGGAACGAATAGAGGGAACGAAGAGGGAACGAATAGAGGGAACGAATAGAGGGAACGAATAGAGGGAATTAAGGAGAGGGAACAAATAGAGGGAACGAATAGAGGGAACGAATAGAGGGAATAAAGGAGAGGGAACGAATAGAGGGAATGAATAGCTCGTAAAAATCCTGCGACCTTGTGTGGCCTACCACGTCTGAACTGTTGTTGCGCCGAACTGTAAATTTGGTGAACCGTTACACCCCTAATATCTACTAAATATAATCTGAATCCTACGCATAAAAAAATAACAATTTGGGTGCAACAGAATTAACTTAATTTCTCAGAGATTAAATTACATTTCATCAAAAGAATGTTTCAGGAACGCTAACTGAACATGTTTCTAACAAGGAGAAATTATTTCAGAACAATCTGTGATGGTGGGTGTCAAGCCTCTTGCTGATGCTCTTTGAGGTGGATCGGCCCCCATCTGTCTAAAACGGTATTTAGGGTTATAGGTCAATCTAGCCAGGTAACTAAAAGCAACTTCCTAGTAGGGCTGGGCGATATATCACATTAATATGATTCATTCAAATGTATGTTTTAGCGCAATGTTGCAAATGCCTGTAAGAAACACGTTATTGTAAAAAAATGTATGAGCGTCTGTCATTTTTGGTCTCGTCTGTGCTGTGCACCCTCCCACTCACACCAAGCCCCTCCCCCTGCCACTCACACCAAGCCCCTCCCCCTGCCACTCACACATACACCAAGCCCCTCCCCTTCCACACCAAGCCCCTCCCCCTGCCACTCACAGACACCAAGCCCATCCCCTTCCATACCAAGCTCCTCCCCCTACCACTCACACCTACAAAGAGACGAAAGATCACTGGACTCCTGAGTGGTTCAGCAGTCTAAGGCTCTGCATCTCAGTGCAAGAGGCGTCACTACTGACCCTGGTTCAGCGGTCTGAGGCACTGCATCTCAGTGCTAGAGGCATCACTACAGACCCTGGTTCAGCGGTCTAAGTCTCTGCATCTCAGTGCTAGAGGCATCACTACAGACCCTGGTTCAGCGGTCTAAGGCTCTGCATCTCAGTGGTAGAGGCGTCACTACAGACCCTGGTTTGATTCCAGGCTGTATCACAACCGGCCGTGATTGGGAGTCCCATAGGGCAGCGCACAGTTGGGTTTGGCCAGGTGTAGGCTGTCATTGTAAATAACTACTTGTTATTAACTGACTTGCCTAGTTAAATAAAAGATAAACATTTGTTTTGGTTTAAATGACTACTGCTTTGGGGAAACCAAGGTTCAATCCTAAACAAATAACAATCAATTCTTTCTCTCGGACAATAAAGCCGTTAGAGGAGAGGAGAGAGGAGAATTGAACCTTTGTAATGATACCCTTTTAATATGTCCAAACTCCCAACACTTACAACAGAGCAGACCCCTAATCAGATGGGAGTACCAACCAACATTTACAACAGAGCAGACCCCTACTCAGATGGGAGTACCAACCAACATTTACAACAGAGCAGACCTCTACTCAGATGGGAGTACCAACCAGCATGAAAATAAATGCTCAGTTTCCACCGCGTACTGCTAGAAGCATTTTCTGCCACAGACGTACAGTGGGGCAAAAAAGTATTTAGTCAGCCACCAACTGTGCAAGTTCTCCCACTTAAAAAGATGAGAGAGGCCTGTAATTTTCATCATAGGTACAGCCGTCTAGTCTGTGTGTGATGGAATCTGCAAATGAGCATTAAAGAAAGAGTTCTGTACGGAAACTCCTTTTTCATTCTGAGGAAAACGGTAGGCTACATGATTTCAACATCTGAACAAAGTGGAAAGGCGTTCTGAGGAATACTAGTAGGAAAATACTACTAATAGGAAAGGCTAGCGTTATGTTCAAAACAATTGGCGTCAGACAGACACAGGTCATAACTATTCAACGATTCTACCTCATCGTCTAGCAACTAGATCCACATTGGCTTGAAACATATATATATATAGAGAGAGATTAGTCTGGCTCATCACTAGCAGTGGGCTTGTGTTTAAGAGTTAAATGAGATGGTAATGTTCTAGAATATGGTACCAGAAGATACCAGAAGATGGTCAGTAGAAGACAACATGCA
This sequence comes from Oncorhynchus clarkii lewisi, assembly GCF_045791955.1. Lineage (NCBI taxonomy): Eukaryota > Metazoa > Chordata > Actinopteri > Salmoniformes > Salmonidae > Oncorhynchus > Oncorhynchus clarkii. The sequence goes on from NC_092161.1 coordinate 4,719,012, forward strand.
CGTTGGTTCTGGTAACATGTGGTAATGTTCTAGAATATGGGATACCAGAAGATGGTCAGTAGAAGACGACGTGGTTCTGGTAACATGTGGTAATGTTCTAGAATATGGGATACCAGAAGATGGTCAGTAGAAGACGACGTGCACGTTGGTTCTGGTAACATGTGGTAATGTTCTAGAATATGGGATACCAGAAGATGGTCAGTAGAAGATGACGTGGTTCTGGTAACATGTGGTAATGTTCTAGAATATGGGATACCAGAAGATGGTCAGTAGAAGACAACGTTGGTTCTGGTAACATGTGGTAATGTTCTAGAATATGGGATACCAGAAGATGGTCAGTAGAAGACAACGTTGGTTCTGGTAACATGTGGTAATGTTCTAGAATATGGGATACCAGAAGATGGTCAGTAGAAGACGATGTGGTTCTGGTAACATGTGGTAATGTTCTAGAATATGGGATACCAGAAGATGGTCAGTAGAAGACAACATGCACGTTGGTTCTGGTAACATGTGGTAATGTTCTAGAATATGGGATACCAGAAGATGGTCAGTAGAAGATGACGTGGTTCTGGTAACATGTGGTAATGTTCTAGAATATGGGATACCAGAAGATGGTCAGTAGAAGACGATGTGGTTCTGGTAACATGTGGTAATGTTCTAGAATATGGGATACCAGAAGATGGTCAGTAGAAGACGACATGCACGTTGGTTCTGGTAACATGTGGTAATGTTCTAGAATATGGGATACCAGAAGATGGTCAGTAGAAGACGACGTGCACGTTGGTTCTGGTAACATGTGGTAATGTTCTAGAATATGGGATACCAGAAGATGGTCAGTAGAAGATGACGTGGTTCTGGTAACATGTGGTAATGTTCTAGAATATGGGATACCAGAAGATGGTCAGTAGAAGACGATGTGGTTCTGGTAACATGTGGTAATGTTCTAGAATATGGGATACCAGAAGATGGTCAGTAGAAGATGACGTGGTTCTGGTAACATGTGGTAATGTTCTAGAATATGGGATACCAGAAGATGGTCAGTAGAAGACGATGTGGTTCTGGTAACATGTGGTAATGTTCTAGAATATGGGATACCAGAAGATGGTCAGTAGAAGACAACGTGCACGTTGGTTCTGGTAACATGTGGTAATGTTCTAGAATATGGGATACCAGAAGATGGTCAGTAGAAGACGACGTTGGTTCTGGTAACATGTGGTAATGTTCTAGAATATGGGATACCAGAAGATGGTCAGTAGAAGACGATGTGGTTCTGGTAACATGTGGTAATGTTCTAGAATATGGGATACCAGAAGATGGTCAGTAGAAGACGATGTGGTTCTGGTAACATGTGGTAATGTTCTAGAATATGGGATACCAGAAGATGGTCAGTAGAAGATGACGTGGTTCTGGTAACATGTGGTAATGTTCTAGAATATGGGATACCAGAAGATGGTCAGTAGAAGATGACGTGGTTCTGGTAACATGTGGTAATGTTCTAGAATATGGGATACCAGAAGATGGTCAGTAGAAGACGATGTGGTTCTGGTAACATGTGGTAATGTTCTAGAATATGGGATACCAGAAGATGGTCAGTAGAAGACGACGTGCACGTTGGTTCTGGTAACATGTGGTAATGTTCTAGAATATGGGATACCAGAAGATGGTCAGTAGAAGACGACGTGCACGTTGGTTCTGGTAACATGTGGTAATGTTCTAGAATATGGGATACCAGAAGATGGTCAGTAGAAGACGACATGCACGTTGGTTCTGGTAACATGTGGTAATGTTCTAGAATATGGGATACCAGAAGATGGTCAGTAGAAGACGACGTGCACGTTGGTTCTGGTAACATGTGGTAATGTTCTAGAATATGGGATACCAGAAGATAGTCAGTAGAAGACAACGTTGGTTCTGGTAACATGTGGTAATGTTCTAGAATATGGGATACCAGAAGATGGTCAGTAGAAGACGACGTGCACGTTGGTTCTGGTAACATTTTGAACAAAAAAAGGGTATTTTCATTGGCTGAGACTTGAAAGCCAGATCAGCGATTATTGAAAAAAAAAATATATATATATAATTAAAAGCTGAATAAATTATAACTATTTGGTTGGCTAGGCAGCTCATATAGCTTAATGACCTGAACATATCTGACAATGTTTTGGAGTTTAATTGTAGACAATTTTTTGTAATTCACCATAACAGAAAAATTAACTCATTAACACACATTAAAGCAGTGCATTTGTCTGAAGAAATGTAGAGCTTGCTGTTGAACAACAGGGTCAAAGTTGAATGTCCCTTGCTCAGTTGCGGCTAGACAATGTCTATATAAAGAGGAGCGAATGCCAACAGAATGTGGTAAGACATTTGGCTTTTTGAAAAGGGACCATAAACATTGTCCCCCTCAACAAAAAAGGATGGAAAGACAGGGAGAGATAGAGAGAGAGATAGAGGGGGGGATGGAGACCACACAAGGCTAATAAGATTTTATAGATTGACTGGACTAAAAAGGCTGATTTCGCCTTTGTCCTCCCAGATGCCTGGAGGTGTCGGCTGAGTTAGGGATTGGAGGTTACGGCACATATTGAACGTCTATACATTCTGGGCTCATTGTTGTCCTGACCCTTCACGAGACACGGTCAATGTCACATGAAATTGCAATTGATTGGTTGGTTGGTTGGTTGTAAATCACCGGGGGAAATGACTGGAGAGAGTGGTGCTATAATCTGATCTGGAGGACTCACTAAACAGAGAACATCCCTGGTCATCCCTACAGCCTCTGATCTGGAGGACTCACTAAACAGAGAACATCCCTGGTCATCCCTACAGTCTCTGATCTGGAGGACTCACTAAACAGAGAACATCCCTGGTCATCCCTACTGCCTCTGATCTGGAGGACTCACTAAACAGAGAACATCCCTGGTCTACTGCCTCTGATCTGGAGGACTCACTAAACAGAGAGCATCCCTGGTCATCCCTACTGCCTCTGATCTGGAGGACTCACTAAACAGAGAACATCACTGGTCATCCCTACAGCCTCTGATCTGGAGGACTCACTAAACAGAGAACATCCCTGGTCATCCCTACTGCCTCTGATCTGGAGGACTCACTAAACAGAGAACATCCCTGGTCTACTGCCTCTGATCTGGAGGACTCACTAAACAGAGAGCATCCCTGGTCATCCCTACTGCCTCTGATCTGGAGGACTCACTAAACAGAGAACATCCCTGGTCATCCCTACTGCCTCTGATCTGGTGGACTCACTAAACAGAGAACATCCCTGGTCATCCCTACTGACTCTGATCTGGAGGACTCACTAAACAGACAACATCCCTGGTCATCCCTACTGTCTCTGATCTGACGGACTCACTAAACAGAGAACATCCCTGGTCATCCCTACTAACTCTGATCTGGAGGACTCACTAAACAGAGAACATCCCTGGTCATCCCTACTGTCTCTGATCTGACGGACTCACTAAACAGAGAACATCCCTGGTCATCCCTACTGCCTCTGATCTGGAGGACTCACTAAAACAGAGAACATCCCTGGTCATCACTACTGGCTCTGATCTGGAGGACTCACTAAACAGAGAACATCCCTGGTCATCCCTACTGTCTCTGATCTGACGGACTCACTAAACAGAGAACATCCCTGGTCATCCCTACTGCCTCTGATCTGGAGGACTCACTAAAACAGAGAACATCCCTGGTCATCACTACTGGCTCTGATCTGGTGGACTCACTAAACAGAGAACAGCCCTGGTCTACTGCCTCTGATCTGGTGGACTCACTAAACAGAGAACATCCCTGATCATCCCTACTGTCTCTGATCTGGAGGACTCACTAAACAGAGAACATCCCTGGTCATCCCTACTGCCTCTGATCTGGAGGACTCACTAAACAGAGAACATCCCTGGTCATCTCTACTGACTCTGATCTGGAGGACTCACTAAACAGAGAACATCCCTGGTCATCTCTACTGCCTCTGATCTGGTGGACTCACTAAACAGAGAACATCCCTGGTCATCTCTACTGCCTCTGATCTGGAGGACTCACTAAACAGAGAATATCCCTGGTCTACTGCCTCTGATTTGGAGGACTCACTAAACAGATATGCGTCATTAGTAAATGATGTCTAAGTGTTGGAGTGTAACTGGCTATCTGTAACGTAAAAAGGTACAGTAAGGTTTTGCTTTATATCAGGATTTTGTAAAAATATATTCATACTCTTACTGAAGTATATTTTAGGAATTACATTTACTTTTGATATTTAAGTAAATTTAAAACCAAATACTTTTACTCACATAGTATTTTACTGGTTGACTCATTTTAAATACTTTTCTATGAAGGTATCTTTACTTTTACTCCAGTATGATGACACATTGGGTGGAAAAGGGGCTCAGGGTTGGTCAGAAAGTGATCCTCTACTGTTTCTTCACCCTGGGACCTAAAGTGGTGTAGTTTTCACACCTGATTCCACTAGCTAGGAAACTAAAAAGTTAAGTCATCTACCTGGGTGGCCGTTGGAAGGGCCTGGCGCTCGCCAGGGTTTGATTCTCACAAAATAATTGGCACTCACTCCTGTAAGTCACTCTGGATAAGAGTGTCTGCTAAATGACTAACATTTGAAAACAAAAACAATGTGCACGGCTTGTTGGTCCCCAGGACCAGTATTAAGAAACACTGTGTAACAGCTTGTTGGTCCCCAGGACCAGTATTAAGAAACACTGTGTAACAGCTTGTTGGTCCCCAGGACCAGTATTAAGAAACACTGTAACAGCTTGTTGGTCCCCAGGACCAGTATTAAGAAACACTGTGTAACAGCTTGTTGGTCCCCAGGACCAGTATTAAGAAACACTGTGTAACAGCTTGTTGGTCCCCAGGACCAGTATTAAGAAACACTGTGTAACAGCTTGTTGGTCCCCAGGACCAGTATTAAGAAACACTGTGTAACAGCTTGTTGGTCCCCAGGACCAGTATTAAGAAACACTGTGTAACAGCTTGTTGGTCCCCAGGACCAGTATTAAGAAACACTGTAACAGCTTGTTGGTCCCCAGGACCAGTATTAAGAAACACTGTGTAACAGCTTGTTGGTCCCCAGGACCAGTATTAAGAAACACTGTGTAACAGCTTGTTGGTCCCCAGGACCAGTATTAAGAAACACTGTGTAACAGCTTGTTGGTCCCCAGGACCAGTATTAAGAAACACTGTGTAACAGCTTGTTGGTCCCCAGGACCAGTATTAAGAAACACTGTGTAACAGCTTGTTGGTCCCCAGGACCAGTATTAAGAAACACTGTGTAACAGCTTGTTGGTCCCCAGGACCAGTATTAAGAAACACTGTGTAACAGCTTGTTGGTCCCCAGGACCAGTATTAAGAAACACTGTGTAACAGCTTGTTGGTCCCCAGGACCAGTATTAAGAAACACTGTGTAACAGCTTGTTGGTCCCCAGGACCAGTATTAAGAAACACTGTGTAACAGCTTGTTGGTCCCCAGGACCAGTATTAAGAAACACTGTGTAACAGCTTGTTGGTCCCCAGGACCAGTATTAAGAAACACTGTGTAACAGCTTGTTGGTCCCCAGGACCAGTATTAAGAAACACTGTGTAACAGCTTGTTGGTCCCCAGGACCAGTATTAAGAAACACTGTGTAACAGAATAATGGTTAAAGCAGAAGAGACAGAAATAGTTTTTCCTGACCTCCGTTTCAAAAGTAGTTTCTTTCGCTTCCTAAAAAACGTCTGAAACCTCAAGGACTAACACAGATGTAATAGTTGTTTTGTCTTTTTTCTCTCCAAAAGACCATCAGATGCACTTTGAATAATTTAAACCTGCCTTGAATGTTAAATATGCAGTAACACAGCAGCACCAGGTAAATCTCTCAGCTTTGAGGGATGTCACCAACACAGCACTGTTACCCTTGATCCATACTGGAGGAGGTGACAAATCAGCAGCATGAACTCTTGATGTACCATCTCCTTTTCAAGAATGTCCCCCCAAAAAAAGAATACAACAAATCTACTTAGTAACAAGACAAATATGTAAACGACTGTCTAATAATAAATAACAACAACAACAATAATACACACATATACAATTCTTTTTTGGAGGGGTCATTTTTTGCCCAAGCCAAATGTCTTCAGCCTCCTGAGATTGAATAGGCCAGGCTGAAGAATCTGCAGGTTGGTTTTGGGGCGGGTCTGATCGATACTAAGTGACTATGCTAAAGATCTACGGCGGAAGAAGGAAGAGGATTCATACCCTGTAATTTACAGAGGGTTTGGCATCAACAGTGGAAAGGTGACTCTGGGATTCTGGCCTTCTAGGCAGAGTTGAAAAAAAAAAAGCCATATCTCAGACTGGCTAATAAAAAGAAAGGTTTAAGATGGGCAAAAGAACACAGACACTGGACAGAGGAACTCTGCCTCGAAGGCCAGCATCCCGGAGTCACCTCTTCACTGTTGACGTTGAGACTGGTGTTTTTGCTGGTACTATTTAATGAAGCTGCCAGTTGAGGACTTGTGAGGCGGCTGTTTCTCAAACTAGACACTCTAATGTACTTGTCCTCTCGCTCAGTTGTGCACCGGGACCTCCAACTCCTCTTTCTATCTATTCTGGTTAGAGACAGTTCTGTGAAGGGAGTAGTAGTACACAGTGTTGTATGAGATCTTCAGTTTCTTGGCAATTTCTCACATGGAATAGCCTTCATTTCACAGAACAAGAATAGACTGACGTGTTTCAGAAGAAGGTACTTTGTTTCTGGCCATCACGTTTACATTTGTTTTTACTTACATGTTGACTCCATATTGACGTTGAATTACATTTTTGACTTTTCTTACCGGATGTACAATCATCACGAGTTGAATTGTGGATCGTTTCAGGCCCCCGAAGTGAACACTGATGCAGTCGGCGTTCCAATTCATCACAAATGTGTTCGATGAGGTTGATGTCAGGGCTCTGTGCAGGCCAGTCAAGTTCTTCCACAATGATCTCGCCAACCATTTCTTCATGGACCTTGCTTGGTACACTGTCATTCACGCTGAAACAGGAAAGGGCCTTCCCCAAACTGTTGCCACAAAGTAGAATTGTCTAGAATGTCATTGTATGCTGTAGCAGTAAGATTTCCCTACACTGGAACTATGGGGCCTAGCCAGGACCTTGAAAAACATTATTCTTCCTCCATCAAACTTTACAGTTGGCACTATGCATTCGGGCAGGTAGCGGTATCCTGGTATCCGCCAAACCCAGATCTGACTGCCAGATGGTGAAGCGTGATTCATCACAACAGAGAACGCGTTTCCACTGCTCCAGAGGCCAATGGCGGCGAGCTTTACACCACTCCAGCCGACACTTGGCATTGCGCATGGTGATCTTAGGCTTGTGTGCAGCTGTTCGGCCATAGAAACCCATTTCATGAAGCTCCCAATGAACCGTTGTTGTGCTGACGTTACTTTCAGAGGCCGTTTGGAACTCGGTAGTGAGTGTTGCAGCGGAGGACAGACTATTTTTTACGCACTGCGTGCTTCAGCGGTCCCGCTCTGTGAGATTGTGTGGCCTACCACTTCGCGGCTGAGCCGTTGTTGCTCCTAGACGTTTCCACTTCACAATAACAGCACTTACAGTTGACCGGGGCAGCTCTAGCAGGGCAAAAATTTGACGAACTGACTTATTGGAAAGGTGGCATCCCATGACGGTGCCACGTTTATAGTCACTGAGCTCTTCAGTAAGGCCATTCTACTGCCAATATTTGTCTATGGAGATTGCATGGCTGTGTGCTCAATTTTATACACCCGTCAGCAATGGATGAGGCTGAAATAGTCTAATCTACAAGTGTGAAGGGATGTACACATACTTAAGTATATATAGTGTATATTGATTCGGTAAGTATTCAACCCCCTGAGTCTGTTAGAATCACCTTCGACAGCAATTGCAGCTGTGAGTCTTTCTGGGTAAGTCTCTAAGAGCTTTCCACACATGGATTGTGCAACATTGGCAAATTGTTATTTTCAACATTCTTCAAGCTCTGTCAAATTGGTTATTGATCATTGCTAGACAACCATTTTCAGGCCTCGTCATAGATTTTCAAGGTGATTTAAGTCAAAACTAACTCGGCCACTCAGGAACATTCACTGTCGTCTTGGTAAGCAACTCCAGCGTAGCTTTGTTATTGTGTGTTAGGTGCTTAGCCGGTGGTCAGCTCCATTCTGTTCCTGAAAAACTCCCCAGTCCTTAACGATTACAAAACATACCCATAACATGATGCAGCCACCACTATGCTTGTAAATATGGAGAGGTGTACTCAGTAAAGTGTTGTATTGGATTTTCCCCAAACATAACACTTTGTATACAAGACAAAAACACATTTTCAGTATTAATTACATGTTTTGTTGCAAGTTGTAGAATATTTAAATTCTGTACAGGCTTCCTTCTTTTCACTGTCAAGTAGGTTAGTATTGTGGAGTAACTACAATGTTGTTGATCCATCCTCAGTTTTCTCCTATCACAGCCATTAAACTTTGTAACTGTTTTAAAACTCACCATTGGCCTCATGGTGAAATCCCTGAGCAGTTTCCTTTCTCTCCAGCAACTGAGTTAGAAAGGAAGCCTGCATCTTTGTGGTGACTGGGTTTATTCATACACCAACCAAAGGTTAATTAATAACTTCACCATCATCAAAGAGATATTCAGTGTCTGCCTTTTAAGTTTATTTTCACCCATCTACCAATAGGTGACCTCCCTGGTCTTTGTGGTATGAAATTCACTGCTCGACTGAGGGACCTTACAGATAATTAAACGTCTTGGGTACAGAGGAGATGAGGTAGTCATTCAACATTCATGTTAAACACTTGTCGCACACAGAATGAGTCCATGCAACTATTATGTGACTTGTTAAGCACATTTCTACTCCTGAACTTGAAAACTTATTGGCATTTCAGCCTTTCGTTTTCTTTTCTTTTTCTACCCCGTAAATGTTTATTTTTCTCCCCAATTTCCTGGTTTCCAATTGTTTTAGTAGCTACTATCTTGTCTCATCGCTACAACTCCCGTACGGGCTCGGGAGAGACGACGGTTGAAAGTCACGCGTCCTCCGATACACAACCCAACCAAGCCGCACTGCTTCTTTGCACAGCGCGCATCCAACCCGGGAAGCCAGCCGCACCAATGTGTCGGAGGAAACACCGTGCACCTGGCAACCTTGGTTAGCGCGCACTGCAACCGGCCCGCCACAGGAGTCGCTGGTGCGCAATGAGACAAGGAAGCTCAGGCTGTAACAACAAAATGTGGAAACGTCAAGAGCTGTGAAACATTTCAATACTTTATGAAGGCCCTGTATATAGACGGCTCTGTGGCAGAAAGGTGTGGCTAACAGGCCATGGGATTCCACTAGACGGCTCAGTGGCAGAAAGGTGTGGCTAACAGGCCATGGGATTCCACTAGACGGCTCAGTGGCAGAAAGGTGTGGCTAACAGGCCTCTTGGGATTCCACTAGACGGCTCTGTGGCAGAAAGGTGTGGCTAACAGGCCATGGGATTCCACTAGACGGCTCAGTGGCAGAAAGGTGTGGCTAACAGGCCTCTTGGGATTCCACTAGACGGCTCTGTGGCAGAAAGGTGTGGCTAACAGGCCATGGGATTCCACTGGACGGCTCTGTGGCAGAAAGGTGTGGCTAACAGGCCATGGGATTCCACTAGACGGCTCTGTGGCAGAAAGGTGTGGCTAACAGGCCTCTTGGGATTCCACTAGACGGCTCTGTGGCTAACACGCCTCTTGGGATTCCACTAGACGGCTCAGTGGCAGAAAGGTGTGGCTAACAGGCCTCTTGGGATTCCACTAGACGGCTCAGTGGCAGAAAGGTGTGGCTAACAGGCCATGGGATTCCACTAGACGGCTCTGTGGATAACAGGCCTCTTGGGATTCCACTAGACGGCTCAGTGGCTAACAGGCCTCTTGGGATTCCACTAGACGGCTCAGTGGCTAACAGGCCTCTTGGGATTCCACTAGACGGCTCAGTGGCAGAAAGGTGTGGCTAACAGGCCTCTTGGGATTCCACTAGACGGCTCAGTGGCAGAAAGGTGTGGCTAACAGGCCATGGGATTCCACTAGACGGCTCTGTGGCTAACAGGCCATGGGATTCCACTAGATGGCTCAGTGGCAGAAAGGTGTGGCTAACAGGCCTCTTGGGATTCCACTAGACGGCTCAGTGGCAGAAAGGTGTGGCTAACAGGCCTCTTGGGATTACACTAGATGGCTCAGTGGCAGAAAGGTGTGGCTAACAGGCCTCTTGGGATTCCACTAGATGGCTCAGTGGCAGAAAGGTGTGGCTAACAGGCCTATTGGGATTCCACTAGACGGCTCTGTGGCTAACAGGCCTCTTGGGATTCCACTAGACGGCTCAGTGGCAGAAAGGTGTGGCTAACAGGCCATGGGATTCCACTGGACGGCTCAGTGGCAGAAAGGTGTGGCTAACAGGCCTCTTGGGATTCCACTAGACGGCTCAGTGGCAGAAAGGTGTGGCTAACAGGCCTCTTGGGATTCCACTAGATGGCTCTGTGGCTAACAGGCCTCTTGGGATTCCACTAGACGGCTCAGTGGCAGAAAGGTGTGGCTAACAGGCCATGGGATTCCACTGGACGGCTCAGTGGCAGAAAGGTGTGGCTAACAGGCCTCTTGGGATTCCACTAGACGGCTCAGTGGCAGAAAGGTGTGGCTAACAGGCCATGGGATTCCACTGGACGGCTCAGTGGCAGAAAGGTGTGGCTAACAGGCCTCTTGGGATTCCACTAGACGGCTCAGTGGCAGAAAGGTGTGGCTAACAGGCCTCTTGGGATTCCACTGGACGGCTCAGTGGCAGAAAGGTGTGGCTAACAGGCCATGGGATTCCACTAGACGGCTCAGTGGCAGAAAGGTGTGGCTAACAGGCCTCTTGGGATTCCACTAGACGGCTCAGTGGCAGAAAGGTGTGGCTAACAGGCCATGGGATTCCACTAGACGGCTCAGTGGCAGAAAGGTGTGGCTAACAGGCCTCTTGGGATTCCACTAGACGGCTCAGTGGCAGAAAGGTGTGGCTAACAGGCCTCTTGGGATTCCACTAGACGGCTCAGTGGCAGAAAGGTGTGGCTAACAGGCCTCTTGGGATTCCACTAGACGGCTCAGTGGCAGAAAGGTGTGGCTAACAGGCCTCTTGGGATTCCACTAGACGGCTCAGTGGCAGAAAGGTGTGGCTAACAGGCCTCTTGGGATTCCACTAGACGGCTCAGTGGCAGAAAGGTGTGGCTAACAGGCCATGGGATTCCACTGGACGGCTCAGTGGCAGAAAGGTGTGGCTAACAGGCCTCTTGGGATTCCACTAGACGGCTCAGTGGCAGAAAGGTGTGGCTAACAGGCCATGGGATTCCACTAGACGGCTCAGTGGCAGAAAGGTGTGGCTAACAGGCCTCTTGGGATTCCACTAGACGGCTCAGTGGCAGAAAGGTGTGGCTAACAGGCCTCTTGGGATTCCACTAGACGGCTCAGTGGCAGAAAGGTGTGGCTAACAGGCCTCTTGGGATTCCACTGGACGGCTCAGTGGCAGAAAGGTGTGGCTAACAGGCCTCTTGGGATTCCACTGGACGGCTCAGTGGCAGAAAGGTGTGGCTAACAGGCCTCTTGGGATTCCACTAGACGGCTCTGTGGAGAAAGGTGTGGCTAACAGGCCATGGGATTCCACTAGACGGCTCAGTGGCAGAAAGGTGTGGCTAACAGGCCATGGGATTCCACTAGACGGCTCAGTGGTAGAAAGGTGTGGCTAACAGGCCTCTTGGGATTCCACTAGACGGCTCTGTGGCAGAAAGGTGTGGCTAACAGGCCTCTTGGGATTCCACTAGACGGCTCTGTGGCAGAAAGGTGTGGCTAACAGGCCTCTTGGGATTCCACTAGACGGCTCAGTGGCAGAAAGGTGTGGCTAACAGGCCTCTTGGGATTCCACTAGACGGCTCTGTGGCAGAAAGGTGTGGCTAACAGGCCTCTTGGGATTCCACTAGACGGCTCAGTGGCAGAAAGGTGTGGCTAACAGGCCATGGGATTCCACTAGACGGCTCAGTGGCAGAAAGGTGTGGCTAACAGGCCATGGGATTCCACTAGACGGCTCAGTGGCAGAAAGGTGTGGCTAACAGGCCTCTTGGGATTCCACTAGACGGCTCAGTGGCAGAAAGGTGTGGCTAACAGGCCTCTTGGGATTCCACTAGACGGCTCAGTGGCAGAAAGGTGTGGCTAACAGGCCTCTTGGGATTCCACTGGACGGCTCAGTGGCAGAAAGGTGTGGCTAACAGGCCTCTTGGGATTCCACTAGATGGCTCTGTGGCTAACAGGCCTCTTGGGATTCCACTAGATGGCTCAGTGGCAGAAAGGTGTGGCTAACAGGCCTCTTGGGATTCCACTAGATGGCTCTGTGGAGAAAGGTGTGGCTGACAGGCCTCTTGGGATTCCACTAGATGGCTCAGTGGCAGAAAGGTGTGGCTAAAAGGCCTCTTGGGATTCCGCTAGTTGGCTCAGTGGCAGAAAGGTGTGGCTAACCGGCCTCTTGGGATTCCACTGGTTTCATTTGGACATGTCAGTGTCTGCAGTCCTCTATAGTTTTATCATCTCACGTAGAAGTTAATAATACCAGACAAAACAACGAAGACAAGGGAAGGCCATTAAAAAGAAACAGAAGTCGAAGAGGGAAATTAAAAAGTGACCTCTACCTGAAGTACAATGTCGTCCATCTCAAACACAAATAACAATACAGATGAATCCCTGTAGAAGAGAGCAGGGTATTAAAAGGCTTTAGTTCCTACCTGTAGAACGAGGGGCTCAGGGTTGAAGGCCAGGGTCATCAGTAACTGCATCCTCTCGGTGTCCTTCAGGTTCTTCAGCAGGAAGCTGCCAGAGTCTTTGGTTTCGGCATAACGTCGCACCACCCTGTCCAGCAGCCTCTGGGAGGGGCAGTGCACCAGGTCAGACCAGCCCTCTACCACCTCAGGGGTCAGCAGCCTCACGTCCCCGTTCAGCCTGGCGAACTCCGTCTTGTACATGGCCTGGATGAGGTCGCAGCGCGGACGGCCAGTAGCTCTCTTACAGATCTTCTGGTCGATGTCCGCCAGCTCCTGATTGGATCCCAGGCGTTTGAGCACCACGCGCCTCGTCCCCTCGCGCGGCTCTCCGTACTGGGCGAAGTACACGTTCTTGACGTTGAAGACATCCAGGAAGCGCAGGCGTCCCCAGGTCTCGAAGGACACCTGGCCGTTCATGAACTTCCTGCACCAGCTGGTGCCGAAGCAGGCGGGGCACTTGTTGAGGTTGATGAAGCGGCGGTCCGTCAGCTCGTTCTTCTGGAAGGAGGCAAACAGGTTGTGGGTGTTCATCAGGAGGATAACAAACAGGCCCACCACCAGCAGAAGCTTCAGACAACGGTAGAGACGACCCAGCTTCAGAGGCAGGAAACGCAGCATGGTGGGACAGGATGTGGGGGTCAGCAGTTAGAGTAGAACAAGGGAGTGTTGAGAGTATCGTCGGGTCGGGTGGGGGCTAGCCGAGCCTCACTGCCTCTCTGTCATGTTGCGCTGGGGAATCATCATCATCTAGAGCGCCTGGTAGGGGCAAGGCTGGCACAGTAACCCCATGCCAAACTCTGACACAGGCCTGCGAGTCCTGCATCCAAGCAGAGAGAGAGAGACAGATAGGGGAGAGAGAGAAAGAGAGAGAAAGAGAAAAGGGGAGAGAGAGAGAAAAGGGGAGAGAGAGAAAGAGAGAGAGAAAGAGAGAAAGAGAGAATGAGAGAAAGAGAGAAAGAGAGAGAGAAAGAGAGAAAGAGAGAAAGAAAGAAAGAAAGAAAGAGAGAGAGAGAGAGAGAGAGAAAGAAAGAGAACATTACACACCTGAGCACAGCGAAATACCAAAATTATTATTATAACAATACTTGAGGCATGGGATCCTCATGAAACAACTAAAATACCATGGCAGTAATGATTAAATATTAAACATTTATTAATATAACTAAATATCATAATAAAGAGTAATTGCAACATAGGAATGAATTATTTTAGTATTTTATGACATTTTCTGCTGAGATTCTCATTACCACAACGCGTCCATCTCTGTCTGAACGTATGTTGTAATTTAAACACAGTAAAGCGAAAAAATAAATGTTTTGAAATGACAGAAAAATGATTAACTGAATATTCATGTATAATAATATATATATATATTTTAAATAGTGTTAAAATGAAGTGTCCATGGCTGATGATCTCATCCTCCACAACAGTTTTGAAGGACTGTTCACACGGAGAATTTTAAATCAAGTTTGGTTTTGAATGAAGCAACAACACAATCTGCCTTCAAGATGGCTACCAGGTGTCTTTATCTTTTCTCCAGTTAAAAGGTAAACATTCTCTTGTCAGACTGCGTACACGACAGTATTGATTATCATCATTACCGAAACAGGTCGTTTTCAACATTTATAAAATGTCCGATTAAAAATGTTGTATGAAAATATATTTTATTAATGTGTAATTATGTACATTGAGTAAAAATGAGTCATTGTGTCTTCTCTATTGTCAGCAAAGCATGCCAAGGTTCCTCCGTGAAACCATTTTCACTTACAGCTGCGATTTAAGGCCAGTTGTGGCATAGAGAACTTCTGTTTCGGTAAATTTAAAATCATACAGACTATATTTTAAAAATATTTTTAAAATATATAAATTAACTATTTATTAAAATTTTACTAACTGTTGAAATGTTTGCTTTATGTCCTGTTTAAATGCAGATAGTCAGCGAGTGACAAAAAGAAAGCTTTAGCAAAATTTAGAGAATCAACCCAGAACTGCTGGAAGAGTACAGAAGGACAGAGAGAGGGGTCTGGGGTCGGAGGTGACAGCAAGAGTAAATGTAAATATATATATTTACATAAATACCTTTACATATTTACAGAAATACCTTTACATATTTACATATATACAATGGGGCAAAAAAGTATTTAGTCAGCCACCAATTGTGCAAGTTCTTGTGAAGACGTACAGAAAACATTTGACCTCTGTCATTGCCAACAAAGGGTATATAACAAAGTATTGAGATAAACTTTTGTTATTGACCAAATACTTATTTTCCACCATCATTTACAAATCAATTCATATAAAATCCTACAGTGTGAATTTCTGGATGTTTTTCTTCTCATTTTGTCTGTCATAGTTGAAGTGTAGCTATGATGAAAATTACAGGGCTCTCTCATCTTTTTAAGTGGGAGAACTTGCACAATTGGTGGCTAACTAAATACTTTTTTGCCCCAATGTATATGTATGTATGTATGTATGTATGTATGTATGTATGTGTGTATGTGTGTGTGTGTGTGTGTGTGTGTGTGTGTGTGTGTGTGTGTGTGTGTGTGTGTGTGTGTGTGTGCATGTATGTATGTATGTATGTATGTATGTATGTATAGTGTCTATAGGAAGTCAATACCCTACAAAGTTAGGAATGTAAAACTGCTGACATGTAGTTTGTACTACAGGATGTCCACAGGGTCTGTAAGACATGTAGTTTGTACTACAGGATGTCCACAGGGTCTGTAAGACATGTAGTTTGTACTACAGGATGTCCACAGGGTCTGTAAGACATTTAGTTTGTACTACAGGATGTCCACAGGGTCTGTAAGACATGTAGTTTGTACTACAGGATGTCCACAGTCTGTAAGACATGTAGTTTGTACTACAGGATGTCCACAGGGTCTGTAAGACATGTAGTTTGTACTACAGGATGTCCACAGTCTGTAAGACATGTAGTTTGTACTACAGGATGTCCATAGGGTCTGTAAGACATGTAGTTTGTACTACAGGATGTCCACAGGGTCTGTAAGACATGTAGTTTGTACTACAGGATGTCCACAGGGTCTGTAAGACATGTAGTTTGTACTACAGGATGTCCACAGGGTCTGTAAGACATGTAGTTTGTACTACAGGATGTCCACAGGGTCTGTAAGACATGTAGTTTGTACTACAGAATGTCCACAGGGTCTGTAAGACATGTAGTTTGTACTACAGGATGTCCACAGGGTCTGTAAGACATGTAGTTTGTACTACAGAATGTCCACAGGGTCTGTAAGACATGTAGTTTGTACTACAGGATGTCCACAGGGTCTGTAAGACATGTAGTTTGTACTACAGGATGTCCACAGGGTCTGTAAGACATGTAGTTTGTACTACAGGATGTCCACAGGGTCTGTAAGACATGTAGTTTGTACTACAGGATGTCCACAGTCTGTAAGACATGTAGTCCCTTCGATAGGATGACGTGTCCATAACAGTAAGATGTGTCCCATGTTTTGAGACACTCATTTCATGTCATGCCTCCTTTCCATTTCCAAAACAAAAGCAGAATAGTAAAATCAAGAAAACTCAAGATCTGACAAAGAAGCAACATGAACAGAAGAAAAAAAAACAGTGTTCGGGGAAAAACTGAAAGAGGAAGAAAGAAACAGTTAAAAGCTGTATGGACGTGACACCGTCAAGCCAAGAAGATGATACACCTCAACATGTTCAAGAAGCAAAATGAAGAAGTTATTCAAAATCTTCCAAGAAGACACAGCCTCCTCAGGTAGACACGGCCTCCTCAGGTAGACACGGCCTCCTCAGGTAGACACGGCCTCCTCAGGTAGACACGGCCTCCTCAGGAAGACACGGCCTCCTCAGGAAGACACGGCCTCCTCAGGTAGACACGGCCTCCTCAGGTAGACACGGCCTCCTCAGGTAGACACGGCCTCCTCAGGAAGACACGGCCTCCTCAGGTAGACACGGCCTCCTCAAGAAGACACGGCCTCCTCAGGTAGACACGGCCTCCTCAGGTAGACACGGCCTCCTCAAGAAGACACGGCCTCCTCAAGAAGACACGGCCTCCTCAGGTAGACACGGCCTCCTCAGGTAGACACGGCCTCCTCAGGTAGACACGGCCTCCTCAGGTAGACACGGCCTCCTCAGGTAGACACGGCCTCCTCAGGTAGACACGGCCTCCTCAGGAAGACACGGCCTCCTCAGGAAGACACGGCCTCCTCAGGAAGACACGGCCTCCTCAGGAAGACACGGCCTCCTCAGGAAGACACGGCCTCCTCAGGTAGACACGGCCTCCTCAAGAAGACACGGCCTCCTCAGGAAGACACGGCCTCCTCAGGAAGACACGGCCTCCTCAGGAAGACACGGCCTCCTCAGGAAGACACGGCCTCCTCAGGAAGACACAGCCTCCTCAGGAAGATACAGCCTCCGCTGTCAGCATGGCCACTCCCCTTTTAATCCGGAGAAATTCTGAAAAAAAGGGCAGTTACTCCGTAAAAGAGAGCCTTAACGGACACTATCGCAAATCTTCAAAAGAAGAAGATTTCTGTCCGAGAATCCAAAAAAGGCATAACGTTTCCAAGGCTAAATTCTTTAAAACTAAAAGTCATTTTGAATTGGCCAGCGAAGAGTCACAGACAGAGATACATGTGCTTGTAAAACGCATGAAAACGTTGGCTTGAAGATAAAGAACCTGCACCAGCTTGGGGTCATGGAAACAGCATCCCCAAGGGCCAGTGTGTGTAGTGACGACGTGCTGTTCTTATATGTGTTTTTGTATGCGTGTTGTTTTTTTAATGTGTTCTCTGTTTTTAGCCTGTGTATGTTATGTACCTTTGAAGAATTGCGAAATGAAATTGATTTAACTTGAAATCCACGATTCTGCCAATATTATCTCATTTATTTTCTACATTCAATTTTATAAACGTTTTTAACCTCAGTCTTATTAGACTTATTATCACCGAAATCATCAACCTCATTCCCAAAACCGGTGTATCATCACCGCAACAGGTGTTGATTTAATGTACATTTTTTAATGAATGGAAAAATAGTAGTATAGTAGAAGAAGAAGACTTTTTTCAAAATCTTCCAACTTAATATTTGTGCCAAGCTACCGCTTTGCTACCGCTGACTGGAATATGTCCCAGGACTACACCAATACCGTTGACGAGCTAACCACCTCAGTCCTTGGTTCATTAGAAAACACTGACGTTGTCCCCACAGTGAAAGGTCTCTGCTTCCCCAATCAAAAGCCCTGGATTAGCACAGAGGGTGGAGCTAAACTACAGCAAACCACGTGCTTCCCCAATCAAAAGCCCTGGATTAGCACAGAGGGTGGAGCTAAACTACAGCAAACAACGTGCTTCCACACTCAAAAGCCCTGGATTAGCACAGAGGGTGGAGCTAAACTACAGCAAACCACGTGCTTCCCCAATCAAAAGCCCTGGATTAGCACAGAGGGTGGAGCTAAACTACAGCAAACCACGTGCTTCCCCAATCAAAAGCCCTGGATTAGCACAGAGGGTGGAGCTAAACTACAGCAAACCACGTGCTTCCCCAATCAAAAGCCCTGGATTAGCACAGAGGGTGGAGCTAAACTACAGCAAACCACGTGCTTCCCCAATCAAAAGCCCTGGATTAGCACAGAGGGTGGAGCTAAACTACAGCAAACCACGTGCTTCCCCAATCAAAAGCCCTGGATTAGCACAGAGGGTGGAGCTAAACTACAGCAAACCACGTGTCTACGGCGGAGGACAAGAACAATTACAGTCCTGTTATGACCCCTGCATCAAAAAAAAAGCAAAAAGGACCCTGCAAGGTAGAATCATATTATACAGGCTCTGATGCCCAACGCATGTTGGCTACGGTCCATTACGGATTACAAAGGAAGACCCGTGATCTGCCCATCAATGCCTCTCTACCAAACTAACTCAATGCATTTTATGCACACTTCTAACAAAAACATCACCGAACCGTGCATGAGGGCCCCAGCCGACCCAGAGGACTGGGTGATCTCGCTCTGAGGCGAGAAGGTTTTTAAAAATCAGGTCAAACTCAGGTCAACACTCGCAAGGCTGCAGGGTTGGACGTTAATCCAGGGCGCTAGCGAGGCTTATTTTCAGTTATTTTCAGCCTCTCCTTGTCCCAGTCTGTAATCCCCACGTCTCAAGCTGACCACCATTATTCCTGTTCCCAAGAACTCTGAGGCTTCCTGTCACAATGACTACCACCCTGTAGCACTCACATCCGTCATCATGAAGTGATTTGAAAGGCTGGTTATGGCACACATAAACTCCATCATCCCACAACTCCATCATCCCAGACACCCTACAGATCCATAGACGACGCAATCTCAATTGCACTCCACACTGGCCTCACCCACCTAGCTAAGATAAATACCTATGTGAGATTTTCATTGACTATCGTTTAGCGTTCAACATCATCGTCCCCTCCTAACAAGCACGTCAACACGCTTGGGGCCCTGGACTCTCTGTCCCTCTGCAACTGGATGCTGGACTTCCTGACGGGCCTACACCAGGTGGTGACGGCAACATCATGCTAAGTGATTTCAACGGGTCTCTCTCTCTCTCCATTCGGATTGTTTTATACTGTTCAATTAAACTTCAAACCAAGAAAATAATTGTTTGCATTGTCATTTATTTTATTTTTTCCTGCACTCATTTGAGATCATTTCCACATGTAGGGCAGCGCGATACGGGCAAACAACTTTTAACCAAATGTTGCAATGTTGTTATTTGACGTCATAATGAATAGTCTTAATTCTATAGATGGAAGATAATAACGTTGACATGATGACGAATGAAAGAGGAGTTGTGGCAGAAACAAGGTGTCGGTCAGTGTTGCCTAGAGGACACTGTAATCTTTGGCTACGTTAAAATGCTCTCTTAGCTATTTCATGTAGCCAACATATTCACGCTTCGCCCGATTTCTCTTTGTTTTAGAAGATACTGTTGCACACAGACCTGTCGAGTCACTTGAGGAGCGCATGTTGTTGTTGCTCGACCACGGAAACACTTGTGTTCAGTCTACATGGTTGTCATGACGTTGGCCAGAGGGGGTAGGTTTATGACCGTCATAAATACCTCTTCTCCCCTTTTTCCTCTCTCTACCCTAATGAGGTTACATTTGCAAAACCCTTGATGTTTAAAGCTTGGGAAATATGTTTGTATCCAAATCCGGCTTTAAACTTCTTCACAACAGTATCTCGGACCTGCCTGGTGTGTTCCTTGTTCTTCATGATGCTCTCTGCGCTTTTAACGGACCTCTGAGACTATCACAGTGCAGGTGCATTTATACGGAGACTTGATTACACACAGGTGGATTGTATTTATCATCATTAGTCATTTAGGTCAACATTGGATCATTCAGAGATCCTCACTGAACTTCTGGAGAGAGTTTGCTGCACTGAAAGTAAAGGGGCTGAATAATTTTGCACGCCCAATTTTTCAGTTTTTGATTTGTTAAAAAAGTTTGAAATATCCCATAAATGTCGTTCCACTTCATGATTGTGTCCCACTTGTTGTTGATTCTTCACAAAAAAATACAGTTTTATATCTTTATGTTTGAAGCCTGAAATGTGGCAAAAGGTCGCAAAGTTCAAGGGGGCCGAATACTTTCGCAAGGCACTGTACATCCGCAAGCGTTCTATAAATGACATTATTTGTTTGTTGCTAACAGCTAGTTTGTCTATTCTTTGCAAGTTTTAGCTAAATTGTGTTAGTCGCTGATGCGACTCAGAGCAAACGTAGCTAAATCAAATCCAATTGTATTAGTCACATGTGCCGAATACAACAGGTGCAGACATACCGCCTGATACCAGTGATGGTTTAGGCCTAAATCAACATGTTTGTTCAAGAATATCAAGAATATCTTGTGAAATCAAGAGGAATAGGTGAAGCATGAATATGTTGGCTACATGAAGAAACATTTAATGCAGCTCCTGAACAGCTTCTACCCCCAAGACACAAGACTGCTGAACAGCTTCTACCCCCAAGACTGCTGAACAGCTTCTACCCCCAAGACACAAGACTGCTGAACAGCTTCTACCCCCAAGACTGCTGAACAGCTTCTACCCCCAAGACACAAGACTGCTGAACAGCTTCTACCCCCAAGACTGCTGAACAGCTTCTACCCCCAAGACACAAGACTGCTGAACAGCTTCTACCTCCAAGACTGCTGAACAGCTTCTACCCCCAAGACTGCTGAACAGCTTCTACCCCCAATACACAAGACTGCTGAACAGCTTCTACCCCCAAGACACAAGACTGCTGAACAGCTTCTACCCCCAAGACACAAGACTGTTGAACAGCTTCTACCCCCAAGACACAAGACTGTTGAACAGCTTCTACCCCCAAGACACAAGACTGTTGAACAGCTTCTACCCCCAAGACACAAGACTGTTGAACAGCTTCTACCCCCAAGACACAAGACTGTTGAACAGCTTTTACCCCCAAGACACAAGACTGCTGAACAGCTTCTACCTCCAAGACACAAGACTGCTGAACAGCTTCTACCCCCAAGACACAAGACTGCTGAACAGCTTCTACCCCCAAGACACAAGACTGCTGAACAGCTTCTACCCCCAAGACACAAGACTGCTGAACAGCTAACAAATATGGACGAACCCTTTTATCATTAATGCACCGACTCGATGCACACTCACAGGACTCTACACACTATCTTCATACATGGTGATGCTACTCTGTTTATCATGTATTCTAATGCCTAGTCAGCTTGCTATCTATACCCATACAAGTACTACAAGTATCCCACAATGTAAATATGGTATTGGCACCGACCCTGGAACTGACCCTGTGTATGTATATATGACCCTGTGTATATATATATATATATATATATATATGACCCTGTGTGTATATATATATATATATATGACCCTGTATATAGGGGTCTCGCTCACTCCTTTCTTTGGTTTATAACTTCTCACAACCTCACATAAAAATATGCTTTATGAACAATAAGTGTGGAGAAAATATAGTACATCTTCATCTTGATTTCTCATCCCTATATATAGCCTCGCTGTGGAAGCATCCATCACTTCACCTTCTGGAACACCAACAGCATAGGAGAGCTGAGCTCCCCCCCTCTCTCTCTCTCCCTCCTTTCCCCCTCTCTCTCCCTCTCCCCCTCTCTCTCCCTCCTCTCACTCTCCTCTCCCCCTCTCACTCTCCTCTCACTCTCTCACTCTCCCTCCTCTCACTCTCTCTCCCTCCTCTCCCCCCTCTCCCCCTCTCCTCTCCCCTCTCTTTACTCTCCCCCTCCCTCCTCTCCCCCCTCCCTCTTCTCTCCCTCTCTCTCTTCCTACCCGCCTCTCTCTCTCTCCTCTCCCCCACTCACCCCCCTCTCTATTCCTCCCCCTCTCATCTCCCCCTCTCTCCCTCCTCTCCCCCTCTCCTCCTCTCTCTTCCTACCCCCCTCTCTCTCTCCTCTCCCCCCACCCCCCCTCTCTCTATTCCTCCCCCTCTCCTCTCCCCCTCTCTCTCTCCTCCTCTCTCTCTCCTTTCTCTCTTCCCCCTCCCCCACGAATCCAGTCAGTCATTCGTGTTCTCCCTTCAAATGGAACAGGCCCCTCTGTGCATTCTGAAGAGAACCCTGCTGAGAGGAGTTTAACCTTTCATCAGCAGAGTTGCCCTGATTGGCTTTAATCTAGCTTTGAAGTAGACGCTATGAAAAAAGCCTGGTGTCACTACAGTAACAGCAGAAGAGAAGAGAGAGATTAAGACAAGAAACATACTGACAAGAGGTTCAACTATTGTGAAATAAAAAAAAAACGGTACAGAGATACACTAAGAAACAAGAAGGAACAGCACGTCAGAAAACAGCTCAATTTGAACGTCGAATCTGAACCACTTCTGGGAAAAGTGGAAAACACCAAACAAACAACAAAGAGCTATTCATCCAAAATGGAGATGAACCACTTCTCCCCAATAATGACAGTGAAATCTGTGTCAACAACAATCTTTGCTGTGGATAAGATAAGTGCGGTTTAAATTGGCAATAAACACACCCGATTTCTTTCCTCAGTGCCGTGGGGTAAGACAGGGATGCAGCTTGAGCCCCACCCTCTTCAACATACTGTATATATAGTGTGAGGGCACTAGAACAGTCTGCAGCACCCGGACTCACCCTATTGGACTGGGAAATCTACCATTTGCAGATGATCTGTCCCCAACCAATGAGGAGCACCTAGATCTTCTGGACAGATTCCTGACAGTGAAGGAATCCCCCCCCCCTCCCCCCAGGACAACAAATACAAAATGATATCTAGACAATGTTGCCCTAAAACACACAAATAGCTATACCTAGCGCTTCCATAAGGCTGTGAACGATCTAAGAGACAAGGCAAGAAGGGCCTTTTATGCCATCAAAAGGAACATAAAACTTGACATCCCAATTAGGATCAAAAATGTAATACTTGGATCGCTGTGGTTGCGAGGTCTACGGGTCCACCGCGGGACCACTCACCAACCAAGAATTCACAAAATGGGATAAACACCCAATTGAGACTCTGCGTGAAGAATTCAGAGAAAGAAATATATACTTTGCGTACAACACAAAATCACAAACAGTTCATGTAGAGCAAAATTAGGACTATACCCACTAGTTATTAACATCCAGAAAAGAGCTGTTAAATTCTACAAAAGGAAACGATGTCCACCACATTCCACCACCTACAGAGAGATTAGCCTGGATAAGAGTCCACTCATCCATCTGGTACTGAGACTGTGTTCACAAACACAAACAGAGCCCCAGGTCACCAACATTTAGACCAAATTATGAGAAAGCAAAAAGATAACTATTTGGCACACTGGAAAGAATCGACCAAAAAAACAGAGCAAACTAGAATGCTATCTGGCCCTTAACAGAGAGTACACAGCGGCAGAATACCTGACCACTATGACTGACCCAAACTTAAGGAAAACTTTGACTATGTACAGACTTCGTTTAGCATAGCCTTGCTATTGAGAAAGGCCGACCGTAGGCAAACCTGGCTCTCAAGAGAAGACAGGCTATGTGCTCACTGCACACAAAATGAGGTGGAAACTGAGCTGCACTTCCTAACCTCCTGTCCAATGTATGACCATATTAGAGACACATATTTCCCTCAGTTCCCACAACAACAAAAAAAAAATAATAATACACATTGATTAACTCCGATATCTGCAAAATACCACACAGCAGCAAGATGTGACCCACTGAGGTCAATGACCCACTTACTTATATAATTTACTCTTACAAATAATATTTTAAAATGTTGTTATTCTCTTGAAATATCCAATGTGTTTAATGTCTGATAGTTTTTTTGTTTAATTCGCTTTGTTGGGTTTTTTATTTGTTTTTTCACATGCTTTGGCAAACGTAAACACATTTTCAATAACAATAAAGTCATATTGAATAAGAGAGGAGAGAAGAGGGAGAGAATTGAGAGAAGAGAGAGAGAAGGGGGAGAGAATTGAGAGACGAGAGAAGGGGGAGAGAATTGAGAGAAGAGAGAGAGAAAGGGGAGATAATTAAGAGAAGAGAGAGAGAAAGGGGAGAGAATTGAGAGAAGAGGGAGAGAAGGGGGAGAGAATTGAGAGAAGAGGGAGAGAAGGGGGAGAGAATTGAGAGAAGAGAGAGAGAAGAGGGAGAGAATTGAGAGAAGGGGGAGAGAATTGAGAGAAGAGGGAGAGAAGGGGGAGAGAATTGAGAGAAGAGAGAGAAGGGGGAGAGAATTGAGAGTAGAGAGAGACGGGGGAGAGAATTGAGAGAAGAGAGAGAGAAGGGGGAGAGAATTGAGAGAAGAGAGAGAGAAGGGGGAGAGAATTGAGAGAAGAGGGAGAGAAGAGGAGAGGGAGAGAATGGGGAGAGAATTGAGAGAAGAGAGAGAGAAGGGGGAGAGAATTGAGAGAAGAGGGAGAGAAGAGGAGAGGGAGAGAAGGGGGAGAGAATTGAGAGAAGAGGGAGAGAATTGAGAGAAGAGAGAGAAGGGGGAGAGAATTGAGAGAAGAGGGAGAGAAGGGGGAGAAGGGGGAGAGAATTGAGAGAAGAGAGAGAGAAGGGGGAGAGAATTGAGAGAAGAGGGAGAGAAGAGGAGAGGGAGAGAATGGGGAGAGAATTGAGAGAAGAGAGAGAGAAGGGGGAGAGAATTGAGAGAAGAGGGAGAGAAGAGGAGAGGGAGAGAAGGGGGAGAGAATTGAGAGAAGAGGGAGAGAATTGAGAGAAGAGAGAGAAGGGGGAGAGAATTGAGAGAAGAGGGAGAGAAGGGGGAGAAGAGGGAGAGGAGAGGGAGAGGAGGGAGAGAAGGGGGAGAGAATTGAGAGAAGAGGGAGAGAAGAGGAGAGGGAGAGAAGAGGGAGAAGAGGGAGATAATTGAGAGAGGAGGGAGAGAAGGGGGAGAGAATTGAGAGAAGAGGGAGAGGAGAGGGAGAGTAGGGACAGAATCGAGAGAAAAGAGGGAGAGAAGAGAGAGAGAATTGAGAGAAGAGGGAGAAGAGGGAGAGAAGAGGGAGAGGAGGGAGATCGTTGGTCCTTAGGCATAGCTTGAATGCATCTGTTAGTGGGTTCAGAGGGAGCCGGCGATGCAGAGCCAGGAGGGTTGATAACAACTCAACACCGGAGAGAGAGAAGCACAGCAATAAATTCCTCCTGGGTCATTTCACTTTATTTTTAAAAAGCAGACGAAAGGACTGACACCCACCATCTCAGATTGCTGCAGTTAGTAACATATGATCAGAATTCCGGAAAATGATTTGGTTTAAATATACATTTCAAGGACAAATTTAGTTTCATCATGAGCTGAATCCGTTTATTTTTTTTAAACCCAAAGTTGCAAAGGAAATGTGATCTATTAAATGAACACAAGTGGGAAAAACAGTGGGAAATAAAGCAGAAACAGCAGCATCCAGTAGCCAAAGCCTGATACAGTCACACTACTATAATGGTAAATAATGCAAGAGACTTCAAATTACACATTTCTCTGAACAGGGATAAAAAACATATTTAAAAAATTAAGATTCACAGGGAAAACATTTCATAGTATGAAGAAGCAATAATCCAATCCGCAGCTTCATACTACTTGTCCAACATGTAGAACTGAAACTGGTTGTTGAAATGACATGGAACGACTGTCCCAACAAAGACTCCGCCCAATCCATCTGTCTGGGTTCTAAATAGAACCACGTTGCAGCATCTCAATGACAAAACAATATACGAGTGTCTTTGTTAGATTCACAATGACCATGCAAATCGCCCATTCTCAATTAGAGCTAATTAATATGAATTAATATATTCAAATGGCCACCACCGACTTGAGAGGGGGGGGGGAACAGCTAACGAGCAGGAGAGTAGCTAGCAGCTAGCATTTATTTGCGCGTGCCGATGGCCTCCGAAAGCTTCTTTTTTTTTCTCCGACGTGGCAAAGATGGGAAGTGGCATAAGGCTGGGAGGGAGAAGCGGAAAGAGCAGCGGCTGAAGGCGACACAGTGGCTGGCTGAGTGGGAGAGAGCTGAGACACACACCCCAGTCAGTGGAAATGTCACACCTCTGTGTCGGTAGACTGCAGCAGCAGTAAGTCCATTACAGAGAGGAGACGGGAACTATGTAAAAGAGCCGACCATTCACCCTGCAGCACTCCTCTCCTCCTCAACCCTCATTCCGCCAGACTAGCTAAAAACACAATTACAATGACTGATTTAAGGACTGATGCACACGTCTCGCACCACATTGCAGTTCCACCTTACTCCACATAAAACCCAACCGTTTAGCGTTCAAGTCAACAACAAAAAAATGTACTCATTTTCTAAGTTCCATGCTGAATGAATCAAAATCCACTCCAGGGTGAAGGTGAGATCAGTTGGAACCAGTGCCTTCAACAACACAGATCAATAAACCAGCCTTCAACATCACAGATCAATAAACCAGCCTTCAACAACACAGATCAATAAACCAGCCTTCAACAACACAGATCAATAAACCAGCCTTCAACAACACAGATCAATAAACCAGCCTTCAACAACACAGATCAATAAACCAGCCTTCAACAACACAGATCAATAAACCAGCCTTCAACATCACAGATCAATAAACCAGCCGTCAACAACACAGATCAATAAACCAGCCTTCAACAACACAGATCAATAAACCAGCCGTCAACAACACAGATCAATAAACCAGCCTTCAACAACACAGAACAATAAACCAGCCGTCAACATCACAGATCAATAAACCAGCCTTCAACATCACAGATCAATAAACCAGCCTTCAACAACACAGATCAATAAACCAGCCTTCAACAACACAGATCAATAAACCAGCCTTCAACAACACAGATCAATAAACCAGCCTTCAACAACACAGATCAATAAACCAGCCTTCAACAACACAGATCAATAAACCAGCCTTCAACATCACAGATCAATAAACCAGCCTTCAACAACACAGATCAATAAACCAGCCGTCAACATCACAGATCAATAAACCAGCCTTCAACAACACAGATCAATAAACCAGCCTTCAACAACACAGATCAATAAACTAGCCTTCAACAACACAGATCAATAAACCAGCCTTCAACAACACAGATCAATAAACCAGCCTTCAACATCACAGATCAATAAACCAGCCTTCAACAACACAGATCAATAAACCAGCCTTCAACATCACAGATCAATAAACCAGCCTTCAACAACACAGATCAATAAACCAGCCTTCAACAACACAGATCAATAAACCAGCCTTCAACATCACAGATCAATAAACCAGCCTTCAACAACACAGATCAATAAACCAGCCGTCAACATCACAGATCAATAAACCAGCCTTTAACAACACAGATCAATAAACCAGCCTTCAACAACACAGATCAATAAACCAGCCTTCAACATCACAGATCAATAAACCAGCCTTCAACAACACAGATCAATAAACCAGCCTTCAACATCACAGATCAATAAACCAGCCGTCAACAACACAGATCAATAAACCAGCCGTCAACAACACAGATCAATAAACCAGCCTTCAACAACACAGATCAATAAACCAGCCTTCAACATCACAGATCAATAAACCAGCCTTCAACATCACAGATCAATAAACCAGCCTTCAACATCACAGATCAATAAACCAGCCTTCAACAACACAGAACAATAAACCAGCCTTCAACATCACAGATCAATAAACCAGCCTTCAACAACACAGATCAATAAACCAGCCGTCAACATCACAGATCAATAAACCAGCCTTCAACAACACAGATCAATAAACCAGCCTTCAACAACACAGATCAATAAACCAGCCTTCAACAACACAGATCAATAAACCAGCCTTCAACAACACAGATCAATAAACCAGCCTTCAACAACACAGATCAATAAACCAGCCTTCAACATCACAGATCAATAAACCAGCCTTCAACATCACAGATCAATAAACCAGCCTTCAACAACACAGATCAATAAACCAGCCTTCAACATCACAGATCAATAAACCAGCCTTCAACATCACAGATCAATAAACCAGCCTTCAACATCACAGATCAATAAACCAGCCTTCAACAACACAGATCAATAAACCAGCCTTCAACATCACAGATCAATAAACCAGCCGTCAACATCACAGATCAATAAACCAGCCTTTAACAACACAGATCAATAAACCAGCCTTCAACAACACAGATC
>NC_092161.1:4752543-4782847 GCF_045791955.1 Oncorhynchus clarkii lewisi
ATTCTTGGCCAGGTCGCCAGTTGTAAATGAGGCCTACCTGATTAAATAAAGGCGAAATAAAAAATATTATATTTTTTAAAAAGACCTAACAATTAGTTTGTGTTTTTACTGATACCAGGATGTCTATTATGGGGAGCACATTTTAAAAAAGCCTAATGTTGTGGTAACCCTTGTATGTAACACTTGTCCCAGACAATTTGACTTCAGACTGCCTTCCTCATGAAAATAAGCCACTTTTTTTCCCCCCCCCCAAAAAATGAATACTCTCGCAGGTAATCGAATACCATTTGGGTATTCAAACATCTGTTCCCGTCCCTAATTCGGAGCAGAAACATTTTTTAAAAAGCGGAGGAGATTTTACAGACATTCCCCAGTTGTTCCAATACACGTGTTTTTGTAATATGTTGAGTGTTTTAAATTAGGCTCGTCCGTGTGCAGTTGTATGGTTTGTTACATTTTTTTAAATCAATGTTGTTTTTGGCATACATTTTAAAAGTGAAAAATTCAGTTGCCCGTGGAATTGCACATTTGTGTTACGAATATGGACAATCAGTCACGTGATTAACCTGCTGGACCTACAGTCACATGATTAACCTGCAGTCACATGATTAACCTGCAGTCACATGATTAACCTGCTGGACCTACAGTCACATGATTAACCTGCAGTCACATGATTAACCTGCAGTCACATGATTAACCTACTGACGAGAGAGTAAAATGGATGCCAGCCTCCCTCGGCAATCGTGTAAAAGCACTCATATTTCAGCGTGGACATGGTTGATGCAAGTCCTTGATTGAATCCAGACCCTGCTCATTGTAATGCAGATGTACTCTGTCTTAAATATAACTGGCAGTGAAACTTAACGCAAAGTTTGAATTTGGACTGACCTCATCCTGCCCACAGAAATTGTGTTTCAAATTAGAGGCTTCAAAGCCCCAAGGTGGACGGATGGAGGCAATAATTTGTATATGTCCTCTAGATGACCATTGTGTTGAACCCACGGGGCCTCCATCTTGGAATTCCACCACCATTGCAAAAAAATAAACATTTGTAAGCTATAGAAATACATTTTATTAATGTCTACATTCGTTTTGCCACGTTTTATTCTTCTATTACAGCCCCAGCTAACACACCTGTCTCCAACAATCACCTAATCATGATCTTCAGAATGCAATTTGATTAAATCAGCTGTGTTTGTTAGGGATGGTGGGGAAAGTGAGACACCAATCAGGCCCTGGAGGACTGGAGTTGCCCACCCCTGATTAATGCATACTTTCTTGCAAATTAATTACTAATAAAAAATAAAAAGAAATGACTTATTTACATAAGTATTCAAGCTTGGCACACCTGTATTTGTGGAGAGGATCTGTAGAGAAGAATGGGAGAAAATCCCCAAATACAGGTGTGCCAAGCTTGTAGCGTCAAACCCAGGAATACTCCAGGCTGTAATCGCTGCCAAAGGTGCTTCAACAAAGTACTGAGTAAAAGGGTCTGAATATTTATGTAAATGTGATGTTTTCTAAAAAGATCTTAGGATGGATGTGTAGTCAGCTTGATATCCCCTTCCTCCATTTCTGAATTCATTTGTGTCTAGTTCTTTCCAGAACTTTCCTGACAAATAGTGAGCTAGATGTTTGCGCGCCGGCGATTAACACGTCACAGGTCTTGTATCCTAAACCTAGCCAGCGATAGTCACAAGCTTAAAAACGAGGCGAGACGGAGGAAAGAATTCACATTTAGTTTCATCTGCTGCTTTCCTGATAATATTACCTCAAAATACATATTTACATGTGTAATTAATGAAATTATATTCCATAAAAAGTGTGAGTCATCAAAATTTCAATCTTGAGTTCGGGCCTTTCCCGAACTCTTCGTGGTTTTTATATATCTGTGGATCATAAATTGTACAATTGTAAACTAACAAAGAATTGTTCACGTTAGAACCTCCAGTTAATTAATAGTTAGTTAGTTAACAGTTAGTTAATATACAGCACCAACTACATACAGTGGGGCAGAAAAGTATTTAGTCAGCCACCAATTGTGCAAGTTCTCCCACTTAAAAAGATGAGAGAGGCCTGTAATTTGAGAAAAAAAAATCCAGAAAATCACATTGTAGGATTTTTTATGAATTTATTTGCAAATGATGGTGGAAAATAAGCCCCACTGTACATACCTGATAGGGCCCTTTATCTGCTACCTGGACTTTAAGGGCCCTTACATTAGTGTGTATTAGCGAGGGAACACTGTTTGAAATGATTGCTAAATTACCTCTTAACAGAACTGCTGCCAAAAAAGAAGACCGGTTTCAGAGCACACTGGTACGGCACTGCTGAATGAACGCTGAGAACGGAAGGCAGGAGAGAAAGAACCGGAATCAAAGAAGAGCCTGACTCCTCATACAGGGGAAAATGAGTCGAGTGTTAAGAGCGAGAGTTTGAGTCGGAGAGTTTGGCGGATGTTAGGAGACACAAAACGTCTCGTTAACGAGACAGACAAGACACCAGAGGAACAGAGAGGCAAACATGTCACGACGACTTTAAAACCGAACGACAACGGGGTAACAACGGTGGAAAAGGAGGAGAGGAGAGAATAGGTGCACAATGACTTCCTGTCTAAAGAAACCAATCTTTTAAGTTAGACAGTATGACCTGAATAGAGACGTGAAAGGGCAGAGTGAATGAGAAAGACCACAGGATCAGATAACAGCATGTAGTGCTAGGGTACTCCTTGTTTACGCTAACCATTTCCCTCACAAAGTCAGGCAGTCACAACCTGAGGAGAAACTTCATCAATATATCATAGAACCAGGGCAGGAGGGAACATGCTTGATTCATTTCATTGGTACAGTATGAGATAGAGAGAGAGACAGATAGAGAGAGATGAAGAGAAAGCACGAGAGAGAGAACGAGAGAAAGAGAGAGAGCACGAGAGAGAGAGGGAGAGAGCTCAATTGAACACAGCAGACAGCACGAAGCAACTTTGTCCATCTCTGAATAAAAGTGTCTTCACTATTCACTACTGCAGTGATTTTAAAGACTGTCACAATGCAACTCCCCATGGTCCCTAGAGCTGGGAAATACCACAAACCTCACCGTATATATCATCTTAGGTGTTGATAAGATACGTATTACGATGATCACAGTTCTATATGTACAATGATTTGATGTTCCAAACATACAGTGGAGAGAACAAGTATTTGATAACCTGCAAAGTCGGCAGTGTTTCCTACTTACAAAGCATGTAGAGGTCTGTAATTTTTATCATAGATACACTTCAACTGTGAGACACGGAATCTAAAACAAAAATCCAGAAAATCACATTGTATGATTTTTAAGTAATTAATATTGCATTTTTGTTTTAGATTTTGTCTCTAACCACTAGGCTACCCTGCTAAGTTAAGAACAAATTCTTATTTTCTAGGAACAGTGGGTTAACTGCCTGTTCGGGGGTTTGAACTTGCAACCTTCCGGTTACTAGTCTAACGCTCTAACCACTAGGCTACCCTGCCGCCCCAGAACCACAGGATTTTCAGTTGTGGTCTCAGTGAACACAGACGGTCTTTCTATCTCTTCCCTCCCACTTATTCAAATGGGTTTTTTTCCCCTCCTATTTTCCACATCAAAACTATAAAATAACACATATGGAATTATGTAGTAACCAAAAAAAAAAAAAAAAGTATTTATTAGAAATATATTTTAGATTCTTCAAAGTAGCCACGCTTTGCCTTCGTCAAGAGTGTGCAAAGCTGTCATCAAGGCAAAGGGTGGCTACTAAGAAAAAATAAAATAAATAAAATAAAATATGTTTTCATTTGTTTAACGTGTTATTTCATCGTTTTGATGTGGAAAATAGTAGAAAAAACAAACCCTTGAATGAGTAGGTGTGTCCAAACTTTTGACTGGTCCTGTATATTCGTACACAAATCAATACTTGAGTCAAACATCAATAAAACATCATAAAAAAATTATATTGCAATATATATATAATATAGATTTTTTTCCCCCGCACCCATCACTAATGGCCCCTACGCCCCCCTGCCGAGCTTCAATCACATTGTGCTGCGAGAGCTGGAATGAAAAAACTACAGTTGCCAAGGTTATCGACTTGGGGAATCGATAATGTTAGATCCCAAAAATATGAATCCATAGCGCAGACAGATCGAGAGAGAAACCACCAGTCCGCTCCTCCAGCCTCAAACACTGATGGATGGGAGGAGGAGACAGGAACACACGCCTAATTGAAAATGGAGTCTTCCAAATATAGGCAGCAATTAGCAAACGTCCCAAACAAACAAGGTTCCATTCATCTCGCGCTTGAACTCAAATAACAACTTAATGAGAATATCATTGTAGCCATTGGCTCTCAATGCATCTGCTGCTTTAAAACTGGGACAGTTTAGCAGTTTGGGATGAGAGAGAGGACCCAGTGAGCAAAATGTTCCTTTGGACGTTGGCGTCACATGGTGTTCACAGAGGACCCAGTGAGCAAAATGTTCTTTTGGACGTTGGCGTCACATGGGGTTCACAGAGGACCCAGTGAGCAAAATGTTCCTTTGGACGTTGGCGTCACATGGTGTTCACAGAGGCCCCAGTGAGCAAAATGTTCTTTTGGACGTTGGCGTCACATGGTGTTCACAGAGGACCCAGGGAGCAAAATGTTCTTTTGGACGTTGGCGTCACATGGGGTTCACAGAGGACCCAGTGAGCAAAATGTTCTTTTGGACGTTGGCGTCACATGGTGTTCACAGAGGACCCTGAATTTGTCTACAGTTGAAGTCTGAAGTTTACATCCACTTAGGTTGGAATCATTAAAACTCATTTTACAATCACTCCACACATTTCTTGTTAACAAACTATAATTTTGTCAAAAAAAAAAAAAAAATTTGTGCACGACACAAGTAATTTTTACAACAATTGTTTACAGACAGATTATTTCACTGTATCACTATTCCAGTGGGTAAGAAATTTACATACACTAAGTTGACTGTGCCATTAAACAGCTTGGAAAATTCCAGAAAAATATGTCATGGCTTTAGAAGCTTCTGATATGCTAATTGACATCATTGGAGTTAATTGGAGGTGTACCTGTGGATGTATTTCAAGGCCTACCTTCAAATTCAGTTCCTTGTTGCTTGACATGATGGGAAAATCAAAATAAATCAGACAAGACTTCAGAAAACAAATTGTAGACCTCCACAAGTCTGGTTCATCCTTGGGAGCAATTTTCAAACACCTGAAGGTACCAGGTTCATCTGTACAAATATTAGTATGCAAGTATGAACACCATGGGACCACGCAGCCGTCATACCGATCAGGAAGGAGACACGTTCTGTCTCCTAGAGATGAACGTACTTTGGTGTGACAGGTGCAAATCAATCCCAGAACAACAGCAAAGAACCTTGTGAAGATGCTGGAGGAAACAGGTACAGAGTATCTATCTCCACAGTAAAATGAGTCCTATATCGACATAACCTGAAAGGCAGTTCAGCAACGACAAAGCCACTGCTCCAAAACCGCCATAAAAAAGCCAAGACTACGGTTTGCAACTACACATGGGGACAAAGATCGTACTTTTTGGAGAAATGTCCTCTTATCTGATGAAACCAAAATAGAACTGTTTGGCCATAATGACCATCATTATGTTTGGAGGAAAACGAGGGACGCTTGCAAGCTGAAGAACACCATCCCAACCGTGAAGCACGGGGGTGGCAGCATCATGTTGTGGGGGTGCTTTGCTGCAGGAGGGACTGGTGCACTTCACAAAATAGATGGCATCATGAGGTAAGAAAATGATGTGGATATATTGAAGCAACATCTCAAGACATCAGTTAAAGTTTGGTCGTAAATGGGTCTTCCAAATGGACAACGACCCCAAGCATACTTCCAAAGTTGTGGCAAAATGGCTTAAGGACAACAAAGTCAAGGTATTGGAATGGCCATCACAAAACCCTGACCTCAATCCTATAGAAAAGTTGTGGGCAGAACTGAAAAAGCTTGTACGAGCAAGAGGCCTACAAACCTGACTCAGTTACACCAGCTCTGTCAGGAGGAATGGGCCAATATTCACCCAACTTATCGTGTGAAGCTTGTGGAAGGCTACCTGAAACATTTGACCCAAGTTAAACAATTTAAAGGCAATGCTACCAAATTCTAATTGAGTATATGTAAACTTCTGACCCACTGGGAATGTGATGAAATAAATAAAAGCTGAAATAAATAATTCTCTCTACTATTATTCTGACATTTCACATTCTTAAAATAAAGTGGTGAAAACGGAGTTTAAATGTATTTAACTAAGGTGTAAACTTCCGACTTCAACAGTATTTGCCGATACAGCGTTAGGCTGTTGATTTGGATATGTCAACATTGTTTAAGTTTGTACAAGAACGGCTAGATGAATATCAGTACCCCGATCTGTCATATATATAGCACCAAGTCGACCTGCCTGTGTAGCTGGATTTCTAGTCAAACGTCTGGTTTAATCTGTCATTACAGATCAACTGCTTCTAGCCTTAAAACATCCGTCTGACAGACAGTATTATGGAGCTTTCCTTAATACATTATAGTCTAATCAGGGAATTAACTTCTTATTGGAAGATAATCAGCATTCATTCCCCAGGTAATACATTACATCGGCTGTGCATTACGCACTCTCATTTCTCTGTACCACGGACACTACATCCCTTCATGTCAAGCTCACACTTCCACCAAGGTAGGTACAGTGAAATGGAATATGAAGGTAGAGAAAACAGTAACACCAACAGAACTCTTCTAGGGGGACAAACATTGACCTATTCGGAGATGTCAGAACTCTTCTAGGGAACAAACATTGACCTATTCTGAGTTGTCAGAACTCTTCTAGGGGGACAAACATTGACCTATTCTGAGTTGTCAGAACTCTTCCAAGGGACAAACATTGACCTATTCTGAGTTGTCAGAACTCTTCTAGGGGGACAAACATTGACCTATTCTGAGTTGTCAGTACTCTACTAGGGGACAAACATTGACCTATTCTGAGTTGTCAGAACTCTTCTAGGGGGACAAACATTGACCTATTCTGAGTTGTCAGAACTCTTCTAGGGGGACAAACATTGACCTATTCTGAGTTGTCAGAACTCTTCTAGGGGGACAAACATTGACCTATTCTGAGTTGTCAGAACTCTACTAGGGGACAAACATTTACATATTCTGAGTTGTCAGGGGGAGTGTAATGTTTACTAATGTTTATTTATCTTTTGTTTGCTGACTATTCCATCCCCTTTGGCAA
This sequence comes from Oncorhynchus clarkii lewisi, assembly GCF_045791955.1. Classification (NCBI taxonomy): domain Eukaryota; kingdom Metazoa; phylum Chordata; class Actinopteri; order Salmoniformes; family Salmonidae; genus Oncorhynchus; species Oncorhynchus clarkii. The sequence continues at coordinate 4,759,811 of NC_092161.1, forward strand.
TGTAAACATATGTTTCCCCATGCCAATAAAGCCATTTGAATTGATTTGAGAGAGAGAGAGAGAGAGAGAGAGAGAGAGAGAGAGAGAGAGAGAGAGAGAGAGACAGAGGGCGAGAGAGAGAGAGAGAGAGAGAGAGAGGGCGAGAGAGAGAGAGAGAGAGAGACAGAGGGCGAGAGAGAGAGAGAGACAGAGGGCGAGAGAGAGAGAGAGACAGAGGGCGAGAGAGAGAGAGAGATAGAGAGAGGGCGAGAGAGAGAGGGCGAGAGAGAGAGGGCGAGAGAGAGACAGAGGGCGAGAGGGCGAGAGAGAGACAGAGGGCGAGAGAGAGAGAGAGAGAGAGACAGAGGGCGAGAGAGACAGAGGGCGAGAGAGAGAGAGAGAGAGAGAGGGCGAGAGAGAGAGAGAGAGACAGAGGGCGAGAGAGAGAGAGAGACACAGAGGGCGAGAGAGAGAGAGAGAGAGAGAGAGAGAGAGAGGGCGAGAGAGAGAGGGCGAGAGAGAGACAGAGGGCGAGAGAGAGACAGAGGGCGAGAGGGCGAGAGAGAGACAGAGGGCGAGAGAGAGAGAGAGAGAGAGAGAGACAGAGGGCGAGAGAGACAGAGGGCGAGAGAGACAGAGACAGAGGGCGAGAGAGAGAGAGAGAGAGAGAGAGGGCGAGAGAGAGAGAGAGACAGAGGGTGAGAGAGAGAGAGACAGAGGGCGAGAGAGAGAGAGAGACAGAGGGCGAGAGAGAGAGAGAGACAGAGGGCGAGAGAGAGAGAGAGAGAGAGAGAGAGAGAGGCAGAGGGCGAGAGAGGGTGGGCGAAAGCGAGCGAGAGAGAGTAGGAACGAGAGAGAGAGAGAGAGAGAGAGAGAGAGAGAGAGAGAGAGAGAGAGAGAGAGAGAGAGAGAGAAAGAGCGCAACACCAGACTTAGCTGAACACATCAGCGTACTGTTATAGTTGACTGGACAGTGAACCCAGCAACACAAAAAGCTCTCTGTTAGTTTCCCTCCCTGTTATGGAAAACTATTGTTAGTTCTCTACCCACTGAGCTGTTAAAAGACACATTTTTAAAGGCCCACAATACAGATGAATGACCTGTAATAAGCACAACAACCAATGTTCATTCCTATTTAGAAAATAGACAGAAAATGTGCACTTACTTATTAATATGGTCTAGGAGGAAATTACAGAAAAAAAGTGATTGGTAAACATGCACTTATCTGGATATTGGTAATTGCAGTAATTTTTTTCAAAGCGAGATTTTCAAAAGTGAGATTTTGTGTCTGATTGGAGCCCACATGCACGCACGAAAACACACAGAGAGAGACACGCTTAAGAGACGAATATAAAAGATAATCTGCGATGGAATTCGAGGTCGGCTCTGTGGAATCCTGTTACGCAGTTCCAAGCGTCTGAAACCTGTGCCAACAAATTCAAAACCAATTTGTGAGGCTGTCTGTTCCTTCTTGCCATGCGAGCACTGCTGTTTCTTCAAATGGCCGACGGGAAAGCCTGCCGCATGCTTCCCAGTCGAAACCTTTCGCACATGTATTATGAAAACATTGTGACCGTTTCTTGTTCATTTAGGTGTTCGGCAGGTTTTCGGGTTGTTTGTGCACACATTTGTCCTTGATGCAAGTTGAAGTTCAGTAACCTGGGCTCCTGAGTGGCACAACGGTCTAAAGGCACTGCATTCTCAGTGCTAGAGGCGTCACTATAGACCCTGATTCGATTCCAGGCTGTATCACAACCGACCGTGATTGGGAGTCCCAGTCCCCAGCGTCTTCCGGGTTTGGCCCGGGGTAGGCCGTCATTGTAAATAAGAATTTGTTCTTAACTGACTTGCCTAGATAAGGTCACACACACTGACCAAAAAGTTATGTCCCCGTGACCAGTAAAACATCATCAAAACCTATTTCTTTCACTTACTTGCTCTGCTGTTTCATTGCTCAGTCATTTCATTCTCAACCAGGATTTCTACGGAACGCCCGTTTTGGGTCGTCGCTACGGAACGCCCGTTTTGGGTCGTCGCTACGGAACGCCCGTTTTGGGTCGTCGCTACGGAACGCCCGTTTTGGGTCGTCGCTACGTAACGCCCGTTTTGGGTCGTCGCTACGGAACGCCCGTTTTGGGTCGTCGCTACGGAACGCCCGTTTTGGGTCGTCGCTACGGAACGCCCGTTTTGGGTCGTCGCTACGGAACGCCCGTTTTGGGTCGTCGCTACGGAACGCCCGTTTTGGGTCGTCGCTACGGAACGCCCGTTTTGGGTCGTCGCTACGGAACGCCCGTTTTGGGTCGTCGCTACGGAACGCCCGTTTTGGGTCGTCGCTACGGAACGCCCGTTTTGGGTCGTCGCTACGTAACGCCCGTTTTGGGTCGTCGCTACGTAACGCCCGTTTTGGGTCGTCGCTACGAAACGCCCGTTTTGGGTCGTCGCTACGGAACGCCCGTTTTGGGTCGTCGCTACGGAACGCCCGTTTTGGGTCGTCGCTACGGAACGCCCGTTTTGGGTCGTCGCTACGGAACGCCCGTTTTGGGTCGTCGCTACGGAACGCCCGTTTTGGGTCGTCGCTACGGAACGCCCGTTTTGGGTCGTCGCTACGGAACGCCCGTTTTGGGTCGTCGCTACGGAACGCCCGTTTTGGGTCGTCGCTACGGAACGCCCGTTTGGGTCGCCGCTACGGAACGCCCGTTTGGGTCGCCGCTACGGATCGCCCGTTTTGGGTCGCCGCTACGGAACGCCCGTTTGGGTCGTCGCTACGGAACGCCCGTTTTGGGTCGTCGCTACGGAACGCCCGTTTGGGTCGTCGCTACGGAACGCCCGTTTGGGTCGTCGCTACGGAACGCCCGTTTGGGTCGTCGCTACGGAACGCCCGTTTGGGTCGTCGCTACGGAACGCCCGTTTGGGTCGTCGCTACGGAACGCCCGTTTGGGTCGTCGCTACGGAACGCCCGTTTGGGTCGTCGCTACGGAACGGCCGTTTGGGTCGTCGCTACGGAACGCCCGTTTGGGTCGTCGCTACGGAACGCCCGTTTGGGTCGTCGCTACGGAACGCCCGTTTGGGTCGTCGCTACGGAACGCCCGTTTGGGTCGTCGCTACGGAACGCCCGTTTTGGGTCGTCGCTACGGAACGCCCGTTTTGGGTCGTCGCTACGGAACGCCCGTTTTGGGTCGTCGCTACGGAACGACCATTTGGTCGTCGCTACGGAACGCCAGTTTGGGTGGTCGCTACGGAACGCCCGTTTTGGGTCGTCGCTACGTAACGCCCGTTTTGGGTCGTCGCTACGGAACGCCCGTTTGGGTCGCCGCTACGGAACGCCCGTTTGGGTCGCCGCTACGGATCGCCCGTTTTGGGTCGCCGCTACGGAACGCCCGTTTGGGTCGTCGCTACGGAACGCCCGTTTGGGTCGTCGCTACGGAACGGCCGTTTGGGTCGTCGCTACGGAACGCCCGTTTGGGTCGTCGCTACGGAACGCCCGTTTTGGGTCGTCGCTACGGAACGCCCGTTTTGGGTCGTCGCTACGGAACGCCCGTTTTGGGTCGTCGCTACGGAACGCCCGTTTTGGGTCGTCGCTACGGAACGACCATTTGGGTCGTCGCTACGGAACGCCAGTTTGGGTGGTCGCTACGGAACGCCCGTTTGGGTCTTTGCGTGTCAAAAAAAGATATACGCCAAATAAGCTTGTTGACCAATCAGGACCGGAATATGACGTCACATAATAATTGAACGCGTTCATTAATTTTTTACGTAGTTATTACACAATCACTCGTATTTCATATATCACAGCGATTCATCAATTACGTATGCTATGATGCTGGTAAAGTTGTCTCACGCACCTACAGTGCTGGTCATAAAAAAAGATAGCTAGCTGATGGATGCAAACAAGGTTCTTCCCAAAAAACAACAAAACGACAATCTGTTTCAGTAGCTATAGTTAGCCAGCTAACATCTGTTTCAGTAGCTATAGTTAGCTAGCTAATCTGTTTCAGTAGCTCTAGTTAGCTAGCTAACATCTGTTTCAGTAGCTCTAGTTAGCTAGCTAACATCTGTTTCAGTAGCTATAGTTAGCTAGCTAACATCTGTTTCAGTAGCTGTAGTTAGCTAGCTAACATCTGTTTCAGTAGCTGTAGTTAGCTAGGTAACTATATAGCTAGGTGTCATCATCTAAAATAACCCTAATAAAGATTATAATTTGATTAATGGTGGTCGGACCCATCTATGGGAAGCTAGCCACAATAAGGATTAGCCACAATAGTGGACTTTGCAGTTAGCCTTCAAAATAAAAGTTAATTCTACTATTTGTATTCATTTGCATCACTGTCAATGGCATAATTTTATTTTGAAGGCAAACTGTAAATTCCACTATTGTGCCTAATCCTTATTGTGGCTAGTTTCACAACACACAACCTAATGTGGTCGAGCATCACTAGCCAGATGAAGCTAGCTGGATGCTTATAACATTAGCTTTGGGCAACAGGGTTAAGTAGCTGGCTAGCTAATTATTTTCATTAACTGAAGTTCAATTTCAATCAGCGAACAACAAGTGGCAACCTAGCTAATACTTACTCACAAGGATTCCTAAATCATTGCTAAGAATAATGAAAATGACTGCAGTTTCTACTGGTCATTGTTTTCAGGCCGGTTGTACTGGTGCCAGCTAGGTACCAAGCTAAAGCTAGCTACCCCAGAAGTTTTGGTCGAACAAGTGATGCTTTATTACCAACGTGGTATTGTCAACACATCGTTTGTGGCCGGTGTTTTCTTGTTTGCAGACTTCTTTGTACAGCTTTGACAGTGCTACTGTATCTTTTTCGACACAAAGACCTAAACGGCGTTCCGTAGTATGTCGTGAAGCTAATAACAGTGACGCTATTACTGTGTAACTCCTGTAGGGCAACATCTGAAAAATAGCACACTTGGTAGTGTGTACCGGTGCTCGACCAATCAGCGTAAGACAACATCACCCACGACAGAGAACGGTTGATTGTCAAGGGCAATGAATTCCATTATCTTGCCGTTAATGGATTTCGGCCTTTTGAGTTGTCTCGCTGAAATGTTCTTACTCTTTTCAAATGACTGCTGGACTTGTTGACTGCTCGATCCACACAGCAGACATTGTGGGCCAGGTTAGGAATGCTGTGTTGCACGCGCGGCGTCATTACATCATGTACCTACGTTATATAGGTATGCACGTTAGCTTTGACACTGGTTTTACACATTTTTTGTTTTTATCTAAACATCGTCTGTGGATCTGTTGGTGCAGTAATATCAACTGTAGGCATGCACGATATATCGGATCGGCCGATATTAGCTAAAAATGCCAAAATCGATATCGGCCGATCCGATATATCGTGCATGCCTACAGTTGATATTACTGCACCAACAGATCCACAGACGATGCAATCTCTATTGCACTCCACAATGCCCTTTCACACCTGGACAAAAGGAACACCTATGTGAGAATGATATTCATTGACTACAGCTCAGTGTTAAACATCATAGTGCCCTCAAAGCTCATCACTAAGCTAAGGACCCTGGGGATTAACAGCTCCCTCTGCAACTAGATCCTGGACTTCCTGACGGGCCGTCCCTAGGTGGTTAGTGGCTAGGGTAGGTAACAACACATCCGCCACGCTGATCCTCAACACAGGGGCCCCTCTGGTGCTCGCTCAGTCCCCTCCTGTACTCCCTGTTCACTCACGACTGCACGGCCAGGCACGACTCCAACAACATCATTACATTTTCAGACGACACAACAGTGGTAGACCTGATCACAGACGAGACAGCCTATAGGGAGGTCAGAGACCTGCCGTGTGGTGCCAGGACAACAACCTCTCCCTCAATGTGATCAAGACAATGGCGTGTGGACTACAGGAAAAGGAGGACCGAGCACGCCCCCATTCTCATCGTTGGGGCTGCAACGGAGCAGGTTGAGAGCTTCAAGTTCCTTGGTGTCCACATCACCACCAAACTATCATGGTCCAAACACACCAAGACAGTCGTGAAGAGGGCAGGAGACTGAAAAGATTTGGCATGGATCCTCAGATCCTCAAAAGGTTCTACAGCTGCACCATCGAGAGCATCCTGACGGGTTGCATCACTACCTGGTAAGGCAACTGGTCGGCCTCCGACAGCAAGGCACTACAGAGGGTAGTGCGTAAGGCCCATTACAGTAAGGTCCATTACAGTATGGCCCATTAATACGGCCCATTACAGTAAGGCCCATTACAGTACGGCCCATTACAGTAAGGCTCATTACATTACGGCCCATTACCGTAAGGCCCATTACCGTAAGGCCCTTTACCGTAAGGCCCATTACAGTACGGCCCATTACAGTACGGCCCATTACAGTACGGCCCATTACAGTACGGCCCATTAATACGGCCCATTACAGTACGGCCCATTACAGTACGGCCCATTACAGTATGGCCCATTACAGTAAGGCCCATTACCGTACGGCCCATTACAGTACGGCCCATTAATACGGCCCATTAATACGACCCATTACAGTACGGCCCATTACAGTACGGCCCATTACAGTAAGGCCCATTAGCGTACGGCCCATTACAGTACGGCCCATTACAGTACGGCCCATTACAGTACGGCCCATTACAGTACGGCCCATTAGAGTACGGCCCATTACAGTACGGCCCATTACAGTACGGCCCATTACAGTACGGCCCATTACCGTACGGCCCATTACAGTACGGCCCATTAATACGGCCCATTACAGTACGGCCCATTACAGTACGGCCCATTACAGTAAGGCCCAGTACAGTAAGGCCCATTACCGTAAGGCTCAGTACCGTACGGCTCATTACCGTAAGGCCCATTACCGTAAGGCTCAGTACCGTACGGCTCATTACCGTAAGGCCCATTACCGTAAGGCTCATTACAGTACGGCCCATTACAGTAAGGCCCATTACCGTAAGGCCCATTACCCCGCTATTGTTATTTAAAGCTGCTCTTAAATCATTTGTTATTCTTATCTCTTACTTTTTGGGGGATATTTTCTTAAAACTGAATTGTTTGTTGAGGGCTTGTAACTAAGCATTTCACTGTAAGGTCTACTACTACACCTGTTGTATTCAGCATTTCACTGTAAGGTCTACCTACACCTGTTGTATTCGGTGCATGTGACAAATAAAATTTGATTTGTAATTGTGTTCCATGATCTAACCAGTTGATAGTACAGATTGTGTTCCATGATATAATACAACCAGTTGAGATTACGGTTTCAATAAATTAATCTTAAATAGCAATTGTATTTTATTGACTGAATATGTATTTTTTTTATGTCAATTTAGCAATTGGGATTTTTTATTCTGTAATGGTTCTGATAAATGAGGTATAGTTGTACGCTGTTGGTATTTAGATAAATGAGCACATATTTGTTTCTAGGGGGGGGGGGGGGGTGGGTCTAGGGGCTGTGTTCTAAGAATAGATATTCTTTCCATTCCGAGTTCCGAGTTCCGAGTTCTCAAAAATCATGCGAGTACCGGAACAGCAAAAACAATATAACATGCCTCTCTCTAATAGTTGGAAGGAACTACGGACGGGAACTGTTTGTTGCGGCGCTGTGCGATTATCGCTTTTTTTTGAGTTTGGTTTCAGGTTAACATTAAAAATGTGCTTTGCATTGTGGGTTGAATGTTGTAACACAGAATAAAACAATGAATATAAAGTCCCGTGAAGGTTGTAACTGCCCATTACGGCGTATCACTTATTAACCATTGTTTATTCACATGACTTTAATAAATTATTTCAGTTGTGTGTATTAGAGGTTTTTATTTGATGAGTTAATACATTTCATTCCAAGTCATCATCTCATGTCTAATAGAGCTGCCATCTACGCGGTCTGACCAACAAAAAACAAATCACTATTTTAGTAGTTCTTCAAAGTAAATAAGACATACTTTTATGACTGCTGAATACCAATTATCACATCACTTAAATCATGTATTTTCAGGTAGAGACACCTCAACAAAACAACAACTCTCCATCCCTCTCGACCTAGCAGGGGTAAAAGAAGCAGACCGTACAAGTAGGTTCGCAATGAATTATGGTCCGTTTAGTTTAAATGCCACTTTTCTGCGCTAAACTATGTAGAATGTTGGCCTGTTGGAAACTAGCTACAACTCTCTACTAGATTGCACAGTTCAGGCTTGATCAGATGTATCTCTAGAGAAACCGTGTAATGTGCTCGGTTAGTGCTAGTTATGGAGGGATGACTAGTTTTCCTGTACATTTTTCACCTGGAGAAATACTGCACCAAACATCTTACATGGAAAATTGTGCAACCAAGACCTTACAGATAAAAACGAATTTTACATTTCTTGGTTCATCTTAGATTAATTTAGACTATTTTAATTAAGTGTACACTGCTATATTATTGCTACGGTGTCTCACGAGGCACTAACAGTAATAGTGTCACTTTTTTTCAAGCAAAGGGTATTTTAAGGGAGTAATGCAAGCACAGAGTTCTGCTAGGAGCAAACCAACCTGTGTATGCGGACACCAGGAGACAACGTTAACGTTGAAGAAGTTACAACGGCACGGTATCAACAGTATACATCATTGATTCAAATGACAATTGACTAAATTATCCTGTAGCCTAATAACTTTTTTTTATCATCCAAAAGGAAGACCTTTGGATGATTTAGTTAGTCAATTTCAGGATATGGACACTGAATCATATTTACTATGGAAGTTATTCTGTGCACAAGAGGCAGTCTACTGTCAAATGTCAGTGGAAAACAGCATTATAAAAGTCTACTCTACTGTTGATTTGGAAAGACGATTGTATTAAAAAAAGAAAACCAGCTTAACAAACCTGTACGACTTTCTTGTTTTTTTTGGTGGATCACTTTTAATGTTCAGTTTAGGTGCATCATTCTTCTTTAAAGTTGCCGCTACGATCTCCACGGGAAATCACGTACTTTGTAAAAACAACAACGAGTACAAGATGTTTATTCCGTGCACGATATAAATCCTTATTGAGTCAATTTCGGACGAGATTCCCCCATTCCAGACCCGCATTGAAACTAGCCAGCTAGCCTGCTAGCTAATGAAATAAACAGTTGTGATTTTGGTTCTTAACTCTTCCGTCTACCGGATAATTCAGATTGTCCTCAGCGAGTCCCTTTTCATTCAAATGTACTAATATCTGCGATGTGCATTAGTATCCATATTCATCCGGTTTCCGCGTGTTGGTCCGCGTACTCATAATATATCTCCCGTCTCTGTAGCCAGCTCGTTCACTCCTCTCCAACATCACCACAATAGATTCTGGTCCGACTTTTTTCAACACCAAAACGTTTAGTCTTTCCGACAGTGGTTGTCACTTTGCGACATGGCTGCTATAATGCCAAAGAGTATCTATTAAATTGACAAGATAGTCGAGTGACCCCTTCTACTAATGGGAATACACAGTCCTCAAAGATGGAAGGCGGGCATGAGGAGGCGAGATCAGCTGGGACCATTCTAGTCAAAGAGAGAGAGAGAGCAGATACGCCTGTGAACAACAGAAACAAATCCGATATGAATACGTTTTTTTTATCAGCGAGGTCAAATTAGTATTATGATATTCGGTGAATATTCGGTTATTTTGTCAATAGCTATTGAATCATGCATGTCATGACTATGAAACGTGTTCTGAATCAGGGGAGCACGGAGAACCATCCAAACCTTTTTTTTGTATTGTATTGTTTTTTGTTTTAAATTAACATTTTGGATTTCAATCTTCAATAGCGCTTAAAACAAAGCCTGCTATGACTTTGACAATTAGATGTTCTGAATCGCGGAAGATGGGGAACAATCAACACTCCGGATTTCAATCTTCAATAGCGCTTAAAACAAAGCCTGCTATGACTTTGACAATTAGATGTTCTGAATCGCGGAAGATGGAGAACAATCAACACTTTTTTTTTTCGTAGATGTTATTTTGTATTTTTGTTCCGGATTTCACTCTTCAATAGTGCTTAAACAAAGTGTGCCATGACTATTAAAATAATTTATTCTGAATATGAGATGGAGCACAATTCACACGTTTTCTTCTAAACATTCAGATTTATTTCAGCGATTTTTGATCAAATAAACCCCGCCGCGTACTGTAGAAAATTAGCAATTACGTTTTTCTGTTGACCAAATTTGACACTCTCATTGACCTCCAAACAAAAATGTCTCACTTCAGGATTTTATATTTGCGGATAGAGTAAACTCTCCGCAGCTCTGTCAAGGGTTTACACAGAACTCAAACCGCGTGCGCCATCGTGCATAAATGTATTTTGCCCCCCCACACCAAACATGATCATGACACGCAGGTTAAAATATCAAAACAAACTCTGAATTATATTATTTTGGGGACAGGTCGCATTAAAAGCATTAAACATCTATGGAAATTTAGCTAGCTAGCTTGCTATCTAGTTTGTCCTATTTAGCTAGCTTGCTGTTGCTAGCTAATTTGTCCTGGGATATAAACATTGAGTTGTTATTTTACCTGGAATGCACAAGGTCCTCTACTCCTACAATTAATCCACACATAAAACGGTCAACCGAATCGTTTCTAGTCATCTCTCTTCCTTCCAGGCTTTTTCTTCTCTTGACTTTATATTGCTATTGGCAACATTCATAAATTAGATGCATTACCACCACCGACCTGTTTTGTCTTTCAGTCACCCACGTGGGCATAACCAATGAGGAGATGGGAGAGGCAGGACTTGCAGCGTGATCTGCGTCAGAAATAGAACTGACTTCTATTTTAGCCCTTGGCAACGCAGATGCTCGTTGGCACGCGCTAGCAGTGTGGGTGCAATAATTTAATAATATAGATTTCTAAATTTATTTTGCAACGCTCTCGCACACTACGCTAGCGGTGTGGTCAGCCTGTTAGGTGTCTTCTTCTTCTTCTTCCTCTTCTTCTTCTGAAGAGGCAGTTTTGTTAGTCTAGTAAAGATGTGTGTATATGTATATATATATATACAGTACCAGTCAAAAGTTTGGACACACCTACTCATTCAAGGGTTTTTCATTATTTTGACTATTTTCTACATTGTAGAATAACAGTGAAGACATCAAAACTATGAAATAACACATATGGAATCATGTAGTAACCAAAAAACTGTTAAACAAATCCAAATATTTTTTATATTTGACAATTCTTCAAAGTAGCCACCCTTTACCCTTGGGCCCCGAGTGGCGCAGAGGTCTAAGGTACTACATCTCAGTGCTAGAGGCATCACTACAGACCCTGGTTCAGTGATCTAAGACACTGCATCTCAGTGTTAGAGGCGTCACTACAGACCCTGGTTCCATTCCAGGCTGCATCACATCAACTGTTCAGAGGAGACTGTGTGAATCAGGTCATCATTGTCGAATTGCTACAAAGAAACCACTGCTAAAGGACACCGGTAAGAAGAAGAGACTTGCTTGGGTCAAGAAACACGAGCAATGGACATTAGACCAGTGGAAATCTGTCCTTTGGTCTAATGAGTCCCAATTTGGGATTTTTGGTTCCAACCGCCATGTCTTTGTGAGACGCAGAGTAGGTGAACGGATGATCTCTGTTTGTGTGGTTCCCACTGAAGCATGGAGGAGGAGGTGTGATGTTGTGGGTGTGCTATGCTGGTAACACTGTCAGTGATTTATTTAGAATTCAAGGCACACTTAACCAGCATGGCTACCACAGCATTCTGCAGCGACACGCCATCCCATCTGGTTTGGGCTTAGTGGGACTATCATTTGTTTTTCAACAAGACAATGACACAGCACACCTCCAGGGTGTGTAAGGGCTATTTGGCCAAGATGGAGAGTGATGGAGTGCTGCATCAGATGACCTGGCCTCCACAATCAACCGACGTCATCCCAATTGAGATGGTTTGGGATGAGTTGAACTGCAGAGTGAAGGAAAAGCAGCCAACAAGTGCTCAGCATATGTGGGAACTCCTTCAAGACTGTTGGAAAAGCATTCCTCATTAGGCTGGTTGAGAGAATGCCAAGAGTGTGCAAAGCTGTCATCAAGGAAAAGGGTGGCTACTTTGAAGAATCTAAAATATAAATATATTTTGATTTGTTTAACACTGTTTTGGTTACTACATGATTCCAAATGTTTGATTCCATAGTTTTGATGTCTTCGCTACTATTCTACAATGTAGAAAATAGTACAAATAAATATAAACCCTTGAATGAGTAGGTGATTCAAAACCTTCGACTTCAACTGTATATATATATATATATAGTATATATAATATGTATATGTATATATGTGGGTATATATATTCAATCTTAAAACATGATGTGTTCCTTTAATTATCTTTACGTTTGTAATAAAGTGTGAGGGCTGTGGAGGCACGTGGCTGCCCGATGATGCAGGAAACTTTGTCTGAATCAGGAATGGCACAGGCAGAGATGGAAAGCATTCCAATTGATGAAGGAGGGACATCCTGCAGAAATAGTAACGTCTGAGGAGGGAACCAGGGGAATATAAAGAGATCCAGGGGAATGTAGAGAGAACCAGGGTAATATAGAGAGATCCACAGGAATGTAGAGAGAACCAGGGTAATATAGAAAGATCCAGGGGAATGTAGAGAGAACCAGGAGAATGTAGAGAGAACCAGGGGAATGTAGAGAGAACCAGGAGAATGTAGAGAGAACCAGGGTAATATAGAGAGATCCAGGGGAATGTAGAGAGAACCAGGAGAATGTAGAGAGAACCAGGGGAATGTAGAGAGAACCAGGAGAATGTAGAGAGAACCAGGAGAATGTAGAGAGAACCAGGAGAATGTAGAGAGAACCAGGAGAATGTAGAGAGAACCAGGAGAATGTAGAGAGAACCAGGAGAATGTAGAGAGAACCAGGAGAATGTAGAGAGAACCAGGGAAATGTAGAGAGAACCAGGAGAATGTAGAGAGAACCATGAGAATGTAGAGAGAACCAGGAGAATGTAGAGAGAACCAGGAGAATGTAGAGAGAACCAGGAGAATGTAGAGAGAACCAGGAGAATGTAGAGAGAACCAGGAGAATGTAGAGAGAACCAGGGAAATGTAGAGAGAACCAGGAGAATGTAGAGAGAACCATGAGAATGTAGAGAGAACCAGGAGAATGTAGAGAGAACCAGGAGAATGTAGAGAGAACCAGGAGAATGTAGAGAGAACCATGGAAATGGGATGCTACGCTATAGAGGCTAGTACATATTATGGCCAAATAACATTTTGTTTGTTTGTTTTTGTGGTTTTGGTGTCTGTCTTTTCTAATCTCCTGTCTTTAATTGTGTTTAAATGGTGATATGTTGTACCCAGGCCAGCTGAACTTCTGGAAATGTGGATGTCTGGATCTTTTAAATGTTCCACACATTATGCCCCATACCATTATCTCACGACAGGCTATGTACCCAGGCTTTAACGAGGTGGAGAAGACGAGGCCTATGGGAGGTGGAACACAATGGGAATATAACGCATTTCTATGGAAATCAAAAACAAGCAATCCATTTATGAGGCGGTCCTTCTGGAAGAAAAAAAAACAGTGATTTAATGCATGTGATATAAACGTTTTGCTTTTTAGTGATTCCTTCTTAATTTGGTAATTCTCTATGTTTCACATTATACATGTATAATACCTCAATTGGTAATTATCTATGTGTCGCATTCTGAATTGTATAACAGCTCAATTTAAGTCTTCATTAACAAAGTTGTCGTGATGCACAACATGGTGTGAATGTTCTAATTCTGAACAGTAGACAACAGAACAACAATCCCTGACAAATGCAGCGTCAGATTCAGTCGCATTACTTTGTATCTACCGCCATCTAGTGGAAATATTGCAGTACTACCTGAGGTTGCAGATTACTTGTTGATATAATTTAGATGTAAAAAAAATTTTAAAAAATTGTTTGCTATTGTTTTGTGTTCATCTGTATGATGTTTTTCTTGTTTCACATTTGAATTTGTTTCCTTCAAAATGTATGGAACACGGCGCACAGATTCTGGCGAGCGAGACGAACGCATCCAACACAGCACTTTCATTCCGAATCTACAAAACGTGATCTGAACCGTCAATGTTATTTGTAATGTTAAATGTAACTACAGGAAGGTCAGAGAGAATCGGTTGTTCTGTAATGTAACAGGCTGGGTGAGCTCATAATAGAGTAACTATGGTAACCACGTGATCTCTGGAACGTAACAGGCTGGGTGTGCTCATAATAGAGTAACTATGGTAACCACGTGATCTCTGGAATGTAACAGCCTGGCTGGGTGTGCTCATAATAGAGTAACTACGGTAACCACGTGACCCGTGTCTGCTTTCCTATTGGTCTGTTTATAATAAACGTTTCGTGCGCTCTCATTAGGTTCAGCAGGTGTGACTGAGAATGCACCTTCACCTGTTTTCCTACAAAATGGTGGTGCATTTTCTAATCAATAATAATCCTTACCTCTGGGAGGAAAGAAAACCTGGGACCCATACATTCAACAGAGCTGCTACTGTCTCCTAGTTCCACACCAGACCTAGCAGGCTAACCAACTTCCAGTCACAGTTGGAAAATCCTTTCTTCAGTCTCAATGTTTGTGTTAATGTGTTAACGCTTGGCGTCTCAGCCTCCAAATACCCGCTACGGAACGCACTGTCAGGGCACCCTTTTTAGCCTATCAGATTCACTGTGTTATTATGGGGCGTGACCTTGTGTCATCCTGGCCATACTCGTAAACCTGCAGATTCATAGACCAACCAAGCTGCAGATTGGGAGCAGACGGTGTCTGTGTCCTTTGCTCAAAACTGCCATCAGCCAGACACGTTGGCAGTTAGAATGGCATCAGCCAGACACGTTGACAGTTAGAATGGCATCAGCCAGACACGTTGACAGTTAGAATGGCATCAGGCAGACACGTTGACAGTTAGAATGGCATCAGCCAGACACGTTGACAGTTAGAATGACATCAGCCAGACACGTTGACAGTTAGAATGGCATCAGGCAGACACGTTGACAGTTAGAATGACATCAGGTTGACAGTTAGAATGACATCAGGCAGACACGTTGACAGTTAGAATGGCATCAGGCAGACATGTTCACAGTTAGAATGACATCAGCCAGACACGTTGACAGTTAGAATGGCATCAGACAGACATGTTCACAGTTAGAATGGCATCAGGCAGACACGTTGACAGTTAGAATGACATCAGGTTGACAGTTAGAATGACATCAGGCAGACACGTTGACAGTTAGAATGGCATCAGGCAGACATGTTCACAGTTAGAATGACATCAGCCAGACACGTTGACAGTTAGAATGACATCAGGCGGACACGTTGACAGTTAGAATGACATCAGGCAGACACGTTGACAGTTAGAATGACATCAGGTTGACAGTTAGAATGACATCAGGTTGACAGTTAGAATGACATCAGGCAGACACGTTGACAGTTAGAATGGCATCAGGCAGACACGTTGACAGTTAGAATGACATCAGGTTGACAGTTAGAATGACATCAGGCAGACACGTTGACAGTTAGAATGGCATCAGGCAGACATGTTCACAGTTAGAATGACATCAGCCAGACACGTTGACAGTTAGAATGACATCAGGCGGACACGTTGACAGTTAGAATGACATCAGGCAGACACGTTGACAGTTAGAATGACATCAGGTTGACAGTTAGAATGACATCAGGTTGACAGTTAGAATGACATCAGGCAGACACGTTGACAGTTAGAATGACATCAGGTTGACAGTTAGAATGACATCAGGCAGACACGTTGACAGTTAGAATGACATCAGGTTGACAGTTAGAATGACATCAGGCAGACACGTTGACAGTTAGAATGACATCAGGTTGACAGTTAGAATGACATCAGGTTGACAGTTAGAATGACATCAGGCAGACATATTGACAGTTAGAATGACATCAGGCAGACACGTTGACAGTTAGAATGACATCAGGTTGACAGTTAGAATGACATCAGGCAGACACGTTGACAGTTAGAATGACATCAGGCAGACACGTTGACAGTTAGAATGACATCAGGTTGACAGTTAGAATGACATCAGGTTGACAGTTAGAATGACATCAGGCAGACACGTTGACAGTTAGAATGACATCAGGCAGACACGTTGACAGTTAGAATGACATCAGGTTGACAGTTAGAATGACATCAGGTTGACAGTTAGAATGACATCAGGTTGACAGTTAGAATGACATCAGGCAGACACGTTGACATACATACATTTCCACAAACGTGAATGACATCACACTTGCTCAGACCCACAGGTTTCCACTGCATTCACTCCCCAATGCTGTTTCTAATACTGAAAACCACATGACTTCAAATTGTGTTATTTTGTTTGTCTGAAGACAGATTTTTTTTTCTCAATATTTAAATAATAAAGCATTGCATTCTTCCAATTCCTATATTTAAGTAATAGATTCTTCAATATATGTAGCAAAAAAAATGATGTTGTCCAACCCATCGGGTATCTCACCGCACCCCCGTCCATACGCCATGATTTTAAATATGGAGATAGACAGATTAAAAGTACATTTACATTCTGACAGACAGCTTTTCTAAATAAAATAAAATAAAATGTTATTGGTCACAAACACATATTTAACAGATGTTATTGTGAGTGTAAGTGAAATGCTTGTGTTCCTAGCTCCAACAGTGCAGTAGTGTCTAACAACTCACAACAATACACACACATCTAAAAGTAAAACAATGGAATTAAGAAATATAGAAATATTAGATTGAGTGGATGTCGGAGTGGAATTGACTAAAAATACAGTAGAATAGAATACAGTATACACACATGAGATGACTAAAACAGTATGTAAACATTATAGTAGAATTATAGTAGAATAGAATACAGTATATACATATGAGATGACTAAAACAGTATGTAAACATGAATAAAGTGACTAGTGTTCCATTATTAAAGTGACTAGTGATTCCATGTCTATGTATATAGGGCAGCAGCCTCTAAGGTGCAGGGCTGAGTAACCAGGTGGTAGCTGGCTAGTGATGGCTATTTAACAGTCTGATGGCCTTGAGATAGAAGCTGTTTTTCAGTCTCTCGGTCCCAGCTTCGATGCACCTGTACTGACCTCGTTTTCTGGATGATAGTGGATTGAACATACCGTGGCTCGGGCTGTTGTTGTCCTTAATTATATTTTTGGCCTTCCTGTGACATCGGGTGGTGTAGTTGTCCTGGAGGGCAGGTAGTTTGCCCCTGGTGATGCGTTGGGCAGACCGCACCAACCTCTGGAGAACACTGATGTGTTGTTTCCTACCTTCCCCACCTGGGGGTGGCCCGTCAGGAAGTCCAGGACCCAGTTGCACAGGGCCGGGTTCAGACCCAGGGCCTAATGATGAGCTTGGAGGGTACTCAGTGGTGTAAAGTAATTCATTTCTAGGGTACGCTAGCGTCCCACTTGGCCAACATCCGGTAAAATTGCAGAGCGCCAAATTCAAAATACAGAAATACACATAATAAGCATTCATAAAATATAGAAGTGTGATACATCGGTTTAAAGATGAACTTCTTGTTAATCCAGCCGCTGTGTCAGATTTCAAAAGGTTTTATGGCGAAAGCATACCATGCGATTATCTGAGGACAGCGCCCCGTGTAAAAAAGCATACAAACATTTACCTTCCATGTCGAGGAGTCACTAAAGTCAGAAATAGCGATAAATTAATCACTTACCTTTGATGATCTTCATATGGTTGCACTCACAAGACTCCCAGTTACACAGTAAATGTTTGTTTTGTTCGATAAAGTCCCTCTTTATGTCCCATAAACTCAGTTCAATTCGATAAAGTCCCTCTTTATGTCCCAAAAACTCAGTTTTGTTGGCGCGTTTTGTTCAGTAATCGAATGGCTCCAAGGCGGTCACAACAGGCAGACCAATACATACTAAAAGTACCGGTAACGTTCGTCGAAACATGTGATGCGATGTTTATAATTAATCCTCAGATAGTTTTTTTGTCTTTATAATCAATAATATTTCAACCGGACAATACCGTTTTAAATAGAAAGGAAAAATAACAAACGACGCGCTCACGAGAGAGCGCCAAATCAGGTCTGCATGTTTCTTCTGTCCTCTGAACAAAATGGCTTTTTACATGTCGTTTTTCAAAATAAAAGCCTGAAACCATGTCTAAAGCCTGTTGACATCTAGTGGAAGCCATAGGAACTGCAATCTGATTCCTACCCCATTGGATTCTTTATAGACATTGAGTTGGAAAAACAGCCACATGAAAATAATTCCACTTCCTGGATGGATTTTTCTCAGGTTTTCGCCTGAGAAAAATTAACACACAAATAAAATACTGCAAAGTTGCTTAGGAGCTAGAAGCCGAGCTGCCATATGTGTATGCACAATCGTTAACTCTGGTCATGAATTTTGGACTTAATAGCACTCCCAGAAGGCATAAATTATTGAGTCATTTTAGTTTTACACTTAAGACATAACTCTGCCGTTGTGCTGTAACACATGTGAGTTTTGTCTCTTTGTATTATACATTCTATACATTCATTCATACTGGATTAAGGTTACGTTTTCATGAACTGTAATTTTGTTTGTTATGTTCCAACACTCCCTCCATATTGTGCCAGAATTAATAATTTTTCGGTATTGGTTCCAATAGTTTATATTTTTTCTTATCTCTCATATCAGCATCTTTTCTGACACAAATTGGATTCCCTCAACATTGCGCTGATGTCCAAAAGCTTTCAGATCAAAATGTTGTGATATAAGACTTTTAAGTTGCATACATTTTAAAATGTCTACATTGTTCAGTCCAGAATTGCCTTTTATTTAATGATGCAATGGAATGATTTCCTAGTCCCACGCCGTTTACAGTTTCTATGCCTTTAGCTTTCCATGTGGGTCAATTTATCCAAGGGTTAGGGCTATCCAAGGGTAGGGATATCCAACCAAGGGTAGGAAAATCCAAGGGTAAGGGCTATCCAAGGGTAGGGATATCCAACCAAGGGTTAGGGCTATCCAAGGGTAGGGGTATCCAACCAAGGGTTAGGGCTATCCAAGTGTAGGGGTATCCAACCAAGGGTTAAGGCTATCCAAGGGTTAGGGCTATCCAAGGGTTAGGGCTATCCAAAGGTTACGGCTATCCAAGGGTTAGGGCTATCCAAGGGTTAGGGCTATCCAAGGGTTAGGGCTATCCAAGGGTTAGGGCTATCCAAGGGTTAGGGCTATCCAAGGGTTAGGGCTATCCAAGGATTAGGGCTATCCAAGCGTTAGGGCTATCCAAGGATTGTTATCCAATGATTGTTCCATATGGTTGTGTTTATTAGGGAGTGATATTTGTTCTTATATAATCTGTATAATTTTCTTCCATATTGTTACAGTGTTCTTAACTTTGAAGTATTGCCTTTTGGGGGGGGGGGTGAATAGTTATCCACGCTCAAGTTTTCTGTTTATTTTGTCTTATTTCTTGTTTGTTTCACAAGAAAAATATTTTGCATCTTCAAATTGGTAGGCATGTTGTGTAAATCAAATGATACAATCCCTAAAATAAAACTATGTTTAATTCCACGTTGTAAATCAACAAAATAGAAAACTGCCCAGATGGTGAATACTTCTCCATTTTTATTTTATTTTTTGAAATATTTTCTTTTTTCCATTTCACTTCCCCAATTTGGAGTATTTTGTGTTTGTCCGTTACATGAAATCCAAATAATTTGAAGTTACAGGTTGTAATGCAACAACATAGGAAAAACGGCACTGTTAGTATCACAACACAAGAATGACCTTGCTGGCCGTCTCCAAATCCACACAGCTACCATACACGATGGGTGTATTCATTAGTCCAAGACCGTATCAAACAGTTGCAAAACATTTAGCAAAAGTGAAAGTTTACTTCAAAGGTAGGTCACTCCCCTGTTTATTCTGCTCGCTTCTGTTTGGTTCTGTTTGGTTCTGCTCGCTTCTGTTTGGTTCTGTTTGGTTCTGCTCGCTTCTGTTTGCTTCTGTTTGGTTCAGTTTGGTTCTGTTTGGTTCTGTTTGGTTCCCAGTAAATACTCCCAAGGTGTAGGACTACTCCAGATACTTTAAAACGACCCGGTCGCTCTTCCCGTGTGCTGTAAGCTGTTTAAGAACAGCCAATAAAACATTGATGTACAGCTCCATCTCCAATGACTGGTCCTGTAATGAATTCTCAGGGACTTTTAAGGTAATTGCTTATTGATTGAGCGTACAGAGCCTGCTGTAAACAAGGCTTGAAATAGAAGTGTGTGTCCAAGCTGCAAAAATAAGATGTGTTCAAAAAAGTTTGTCCTAACGTATGGACTTTATCATTGACTCTTTGAGAACTGTTAGCCAATCGTCCTCTCACAAGATAATTATTGTCAATCAGGGCAGTTTAGAGGTAGTCCACTCCACTAGTCGACTATTCAGTTTGTAGTCTAGCTTCCTACCTGCTCCCAGTCCCTGCCGCACTGTCTATTGATCGTGACTTTAAGTCCTGTTACCATCCTATTCATTCTAAAGGCCGTTTCCAACTCTTACACAACGGACACTACTTTATAGGACCTTTAAAAAGGAAAGGTGACCATCCATCATTTGTACAACTCGTATTTAAGTAAATCTTTATTATTTCAGTATCTCAAAAATACCAAAAATCTCGAGGAAACACTTGATATCTCTAAATATCTGTTCTACCTATCCTCCTCATGGGCAGAGGAGTGGTTAGAACCTATCCTCTTCATGGGCAGAGGAGTGGTTAGAACCTATCCTCTTCATGGGCAGAGGACTGGTTAGAACCTATCCTCTTCATGGGCAGAGGAGTGGTTAGAACCTATCCTCTTCATGGACAGAGGAGTGGTTAGAACCTATCCTCCTCATGGACAGAAGAGTGGTTAGAACCTATCCTCTTCATGGGCAGAGGAGTGGTTAGAACCTATCCTCTTCATGGGCAGAGAAGTGGTTAGAACCTATCCTCTTCATGGGCAGAGAAGTGGTTAGAACCTGTCCTCTTCATGGGCAGAGGAGTGGTTAGAACCTATCCTCTTCATGGGCAGAGGAGTGGTTAGAACCTATCCTCTTCATGGGCAGAGGAGTGGTTAGAACCTATCCTCTTCATGGGCAGAAGAGTGGTTAGAACCTATCCTCTTCATGGGCAGAGGAGTGGTTAGAACCTATCCTCATCATGGGCAGAGGAGTGGTTAGAACCTATCCTCTTCATGGGCAGAGAAGTGGTTAGAACCTGTCCTCTTCCTGGGCAGAGGAGTGGTTAGAACCTGTCCTCATCATGGACAGAGGAGTGGTTAGAACCTATCCTCTTCATGGACAGAGGACTGGTTAGAACCTGTCCTCTTCATGGGCAGAGGACTGGTTAGAACCTATCCTCCTCATGGACAGAGGAGTGGTTAGGACCTATCCTCTTCATGGACAGAGGAGTGGTTAGAACCTATCCTCCTCATGGACAGAGGAGTGGTTAGAACCTATCCTCTTCTTGGGCATAGGAGTGGTTAGAATCTATCCTCTTCATGGGCAGAGAAGTGGTTAGAACCTATCCTCTTCATGGGCAGAGGAGTGGTTAGAACCTATCCTCTTCATGGGCAGAGGAGTGGTTAGAACCTATCCTCTTCATGGGCAGAGAAGTGGTTAGAACCTGTCCTCTTCATGGGCAGAGGAGTGGTTAGAACCTCTCCTCTTCATGGGCAGAGGAGTGGTTAGAACCTATTCTCTTCATGGGCAGAGAAGTGGTTAGATCATATCCTCTTCATGGACTTTGGAGTGGTTAGAACCTATCCTCTTCAAGGACAGAAGAGTGGTTAGAACCTATCCTCTTTATGGACTTTGGAGTGGTTAGAACCTTTCCTCCTCAATGACAGAAGATTGGTTAGAACCTATCCTCTTCATGGACTTTGGAGTGGTTAGAACCTATCCTCCTCATGGACAGAGGAGTGGTTAGAACCTATCCTCCTCATGGACAAAGGAGTGGTTAGAACCTATCCTCATGGACAGAGGAGTGGTTAGAACCTATCCTCTTCATGGGCAGAGGAGTGGTTAGAACCTATCCTCCTCATGGACAGATGAGTGGTTAGAACCTTTCCTCTTCATGGACTTTGGAGTGGTTAGAACCTATCCTCCTCATGGACAGATGAGTGGTTAGAACCTATCCTCTTCATGGACTTTGGAGTGGTTAGAACCTATCCTCCTCATGAACAGAGGAGTGGTTAGAACCTCACCTCTTCATTGGCAGAGGAGTGGTTAGAACCTATCCTCCTCATGGACAGAGGAGTGGTTAGAACCTCTCCTCCTCATGGACAGAGGAGTGGTTAGAACTTATCCTCCCTATGAACAGAAGAGTGGTTAGAACCTATCCTCCTCATGAACAGAAGAGTGGTTAGAACCTATCCTCCTCATGGACAGAGGAGTGGTTAGAACTTATCCTCCCTATGAACAGAAGAGTGGTTAGAACCTATCCTCCTCATGAACAGAAGAGTGGTTAGAACCTATCCTCCTCATGGACAGAAGAGTGGTTAGAACCTATCCTCCCTATGGACAGAGGAGGAGCAGATGTCCTTGGAGGTTTGCTGAACAGTACCAAACAGACACACCGATGGTCAACAGCCACTCAGAAGCAAGGGATCCTACAGTACGTGAAGTCGTCCTATTGGTAGACCTACCAGTTCTGCAACACTGGTGTTGTTAGACGTGTGACTACAGAGAGATGGGAGGGCGGAGCTTAATGTTTTTCACTTCATATTGGCACTACTGAAAGTATTTTATTTAATTTATCTGTCATTTTTATCCTTTAAGTAAGAATTTTATTTTACTGCAGTGTTTTAATACAAATATATTTTTTTAATTTTCCAGTTGAAAAATAATATTTAAAAAAACTAACAATATATGTATAAATACAGTAAGGTACACACACCTATGGAAGAAAAACATTTCTGGGCAAAATAGTGTTAGAACCTATCCTCCCTAAGGACAGAGGTGTGGTTAGAACCTATCCACCTAAGGACAGAGGTGTGGTTAGAACCTCTCCTCTTCATGGGCAGAGGAGTGGTTAGAACCTATCCTCTTCATGGGCAGAGGA
>NC_092161.1:4782947-4822947 GCF_045791955.1 Oncorhynchus clarkii lewisi
GTGGTTAGGACCTATCCTCCTCATGGACAGAGGAGTGGTTAGAACTTATCCTCCCTATGAACAGAAGAGTGGTTAGAACCTATCCTCCTCATGAACAGAAGAGTGGTTAGAACCTATCCTCCTCATGGACAGAAGAGTGGTTAGAACCTATCCTCCCTATGGACAGAGGAGGAGCAGATGTCCTTGGAGGTTTGCTGAACAGTACCAAACAGACACACCGATGGTCAACAGCCACTCAGAAGCAAGGGATCCTACAGTACGTGAAGTCGTCCTATTGGTAGACCTACCAGTTCTGCAACACTGGTGTTGTTAGACGTGTGACTACAGAGAGATGGGAGGGCGGAGCTTAATGTTTTTCACTTCATATTGGCACTACTGAAAGTATTTTATTTAATTTATCTGTCATTTTTATCCTTTAAGTAAGAATTTTATTTTACTGCAGTGTTTTAATACAAATATATTTTTTTAATTTTCCAGTTGAAAAATAATATTAAAAAAAACTAACAATATATGTATAAATACAGTAAGGTACACACACCTATGGAAGAAAAACATTTCTGGGCAAAATAGTGTTAGAACCTATCCTCCCTAAGGACAGAGGTGTGGTTAGAACCTATCCACCTAAGGACAGAGGTGTGGTTAGAACCTCTCCTCTTCATGGGCAGAGGAGTGGTTAGAACCTATCCTCTTCATGGGCAGAGGAGTGGTTAGGACCTATCCTCCCTAAGGACAGAGGTGTGGTTAGAACCTATCCTCCCTAAGGACAGAGGAGTGGTTAGAACCTCTCCTCTTCATGGACAGAGGAGTGGTTAGAACCTATCCTCCCTAAGGACAGAGGTGTGGTTAGAACCTCTCCTCTTCATGGGCAGAGGAGTGGTTAGAACCTGTCCTCCCTAAGGACAGAGGTGTGGTTAGAACCTGTCCTCTTCATGGGCAGAGGAGTGGTTAGGACCTGTCCTCTTCATGGGCAGAGAAGTGGTTAGAACCTATCCTCTTCATGGGCAGAGGAGTGGTTAGAACCTATCCTCCCTAAGGACAGAGGTGTGGTTAGAACCTATCCACCTAAGGACAGAGGTGTGGTTAGAACCTCTCCTCTTCATGGGCAGAGGAGTGGTTAGAACCTATCCTCTTCATGGGCAGAGGAGTGGTTAGAACCTATCCTCCTCATGGACAGTGGAGTGGTTAGAACCAATCCTCTTCTTGGGCAGAGGAGTGGTTAGAACCTCTCCTCTTCATGGGCAGAGGAGTGGTTAGAACCTCTCCTCTTCATTGGCAGAGGAGTGGTTAGAACCTATCCTCTTCATGGACTTTGGCGTGGTTAGAACCTATCCTCCTCATGGACAGAGGAGTGGTTAGAACCTATCCTCCTCATGGACAGAGAAGTGGTTAGAACATATCCTCTTCATGGACAGAGGAGTGGTTAGAACCTATCCTCTTCATGGACTTTAGCGTGGTTAGAACCTATCCTCCTCATGGACAGAGGAGTGGTTAGAACCTATCCTCCTCATGGACAGAGGAGTGGTTAGAACCTATCCTCTTCATGGGCAGAGGAATGGTTAGAACCTATCCTCCTCATGGACAGAGGAGTGGTTAGAACCTATCCTCTTCATGGACTTTGGAGTGGTTAGAACCTATCCTCCTCATGGACAGAGGAGTGGTTAGAACCTCACCTCTTCATTGGCAGAGGAGTGGTTAGAACCTATCCTCCTCATGGACAGAGGAGTGGTTAGAACCTATCCTCCTCATGGACAGAGGAGTGGTTAGAACCTATCCTCCTCAAGGACAGAGGAGTGGTTAGAACGTATCCTCCCTATGAACAGAAGAGTGGTTAGAACCTATCCTCTTCATGGACAGAGGAGTGGTTAGAACCTATCCTCTTCATGGACTTTGGAGTGGTTAGAACCTATCCTCCTCATGGACAGAGGAGTGGTTAGAACCTATCCTCCTCATGGACAGAGGAGTGGTTAGAACCTATCCTCCTCATGGACAGAGGAGTGGTTAGAACCTATCCTCTTCATGGGCAGAGGAGTGGTTAGAACCTATCCTCTTCATGGACTTTGGAGTGGTTAGAACCTATCCTCCTCATGGACAGAGGAGTGGTTAGAACCTATCCTCCTCATGGACAGAGGAGTGGTTAGAACCTATCCTCCTCATCGACAGAGGAGTGGTTAGAACCTATCCTCTTCATGGACTTTGGAGTGGTTAGAACCTATCCTCCTCATGGACAGAGGAGTGGTTAGAACCTCACCTCTTCATTGGCAGAGGAGTGGTTAGAACCTATCCTCCTCATGGACAGAGGAGTGGTTAGAACCTATCCTCCTCATGGACAGAGGAGTGGTTAGAACATGTCCTCTTCATGGGCAGAGGAGTGGTTAGAACCTATCCTCTTCATGGGCAGAGGAGTGGTTAGAACCTATCCTCCCTATGGGTGCAAAATAGTGTTTATTGGACACATAAAGGAGTAGGTCACAGAAGGAGTAGGTCACAGAAGGAGTAGGTCACAGAAGGAGGAGGTCACAGAAGGAGTAGGTCACAGAAGGAGTAGGTCACAGAAGGAGTAGGTCACAGAAGGAGTAGGTCACAGAAGGAGTATGTCACAGAAGGAGTAGGTCACAGAAGGAGTAGGTCACAGCAGGAGTAGGTCACAGAAGGAGTATGTCACAGAAGGAGTAGGTCACAGAAGGAGTAGGTCACAGAAGGAGGAGGTCACAGAAGGACTAGGTCACAGCAGGAGTAGGTCACAGAAGGAGTAGGTCACAGAAGGAGGAGGTCACAGAAGGAGTAGGTCACAGAAGGAGTATGTCACAGAAGGAGTAGGTCACAGAAGGAGTAGGTCACAGAAGGAGTAGGTCACAGAAGGAGTAGGTCACAGAAGGAGTAGGTCACAGAAGGAGGAGGTCACAGAAGGAGTAGGTCACAGAAGGAGGAGGTCACAGAAGGAGTAGGTCACAGCAGGAGTAGGTCACTGAAGGAGTAGGTCACAGCAGGAGTAGGTCACAGAAGGAGTAGGTCACAGAAGGAGGAGGTCACAGAAGGTGTAGGTCACAGCAGGAGTAGGTCACAGAAGGAGTAGGTCACAGAAGGATTAGGTCACAGAAGGAGTAGGTCACAGAAGGATTAGGTCACAGAAGGAGTAGGTCACAGAAGGAGTAGGTCACAGAAGGAGTAGGTCACAGAAGGAGTAGGTCACAGAAGGATTAGGTCACAGAAGGAGTAGGTCACAGAAGGAGGAGGTCACAGAAGGATTAGGTCACAGAAGGAGTAGGTCACAGCAGGAGTAGGTCACAGAAGGAGTAGGTCACAGCAGGAGTAGGTCACAGAAGGAGTAGGTCACAGAAGGAGGAGGTCACAGAAGGATTAGGTCACAGAAGGAGTAGGTCACAGCAGGAGTAGGTCACAGAAGGAGTAGGTCACAGAAGGAGGAGGTCACAGAAGGAGTAGGTCACAGAAGGAGTAGGTCACAGAAGGAGTAGGTGTAATACATGTGTAAAGGCAACAGAGAAGACAGGTACAGGAGAGCAAAGACTGTGTTACAACGTTGCAGTTTAATAACAAAAACCACCCTTCGCAGGCCAGACATAACGGACACTTACAATAAACAATAACGGACAAGGACATGAGGGGGAACAGAGGGTTAAATACACAACATGTAATTGATGGGATTGGAACCAGGTGTGATGGAAGGCAAGACAAAACCAAAGGAAAATGAAAAGAGGATCAGCGATGGCTTGAAGGTCAGTGACTTCGAACGCCGAACGCCGCCCGAACAAGGAGAGGGACCAACTTCGGCGGAAGTCGTGACAACTAAGGAGCCCAGGATTCTTTAATAAGGAGCCCAGGATTCTTTACTAAGGAGCCCAGGATTCTTTACTAAGGAGCCCAGGATTCTTTACTAAGGAACCCAGGATTCTTTACTAAGGAGCCCAGGATTCTTTACTAAGGAGCCCAGGATTCTTTACTAAGGAGCCCAGGATTCTTTACTAAGGAGCCCAGGATTCTTTACTAAGGAGCCCAGGATTCTTTACTAAGGAGCCCAGGATTCTTTACTAAGGAGCCCAGGATACTTTACAAAGGAGCCCAGGATTCTTTACTAAGGAGCCCAGGATTCTTTACTAAGGAGCCCAGGATTCTTTACTAAGGAGCCCAGGATTCTTTACTAAGGAGCCCAGGATTCTTTACTAAGGAGCCCAGGATTCTTTACTTAGGAGACCAGGATTCTTTACTAAGGAGCCCAGGATTCTTTACTAAGGAGCCCAGGATTCTTTACTAAGGAGCCCAGGATTCTTTACTAAGGAACCCAGGATTCTTTACTAAGGAGCCCAGGATTCTTTACTAAGGAGCCCAGGATTCTTTACTAAGGAGCCCAGGATTCTTTACTAAGGAGCCCAGGATTCTTTACTAAGGAGCCCAGAATACTTTACAAAGGAGCCCAGGATTCTTTACTAAGGAGCCCAGGATTCTTTACTAAGGAGCCCAGGATTCTTTACTAAGGAGCCCATGATTCTTTACTTAGGAGCCCAGGATTCTTTACTAAGGAGCCCAGGATTCTTTACTTAGGAGCCCAGCGCCACTTCAAAACTCCGGAAGTGGCAAAAGGTTTTTTGAAGGACACTGAGAAGTATACCAACGATTAAAAGTGATTACTGTTATTACTAACGGAGTTAAGACAACATACTGTATAGCCTCCATCCAATGATCCACCTGCTCCACTAAATGTCATTATAGCTATGACGTTAGTCAATTTTTTTATTCATTTTATTTTAACTGAGAGATGGACAGGTCCTGTAGTCTAACCTATATCTACTAATGTTTTAACTGAGAGAGGGATAGATCCTATAGTCTAACCTACTGTAAACATACTAATGTTTTAACTGAGAGAGGGATAGATCCTATAGTCTAACCTACTGTAAACATACTAATGTTTTAACTGAGAGAGGGATAGGTCCTATAGTCTAACCTACTGTAGACATACTAATGTTTTAACAGAGAGAGGGATAGATCCTATAGTCTAACCTACTGTAAACATACTAATGTTTTAACTGAGAGAGGGATAGGTCCTATAGTCTAACCTACTGTAGACATACTAATGTTTTAACTGAGAGAGGGATAGATCCTATAGTCTAACCTACTGTAAACATACTAATGTTTTAACTGAGAGAGGGATAGATCCTGTAGTCTAACCTATATCTACTAATGTTTGAACTGAGAGAGGGATAGGTCCTATAGTCTAACCTACTGTAAACATACTAATGTTTTAACTGAGAGATGGATAGGTCCTATAGTCTAACCTACTGTAAACATACTAATGTTTTAACTGAGAGATGGATAGGTCCTATAGTCTAACCTACTGTAGACATACTAATGTTTTAACTGAGAGAGGGATAGGTCCTATAGTCTAACCTACTGTAGACATACTAATGTTTTAACTGAGAGAGGGATAGATCCTATAGTCTAACCTACTGTAAACATACTAATGTTTTAACTGAGAGAGGGATAGGTCCTATAGTCTAACCTACTGTAGACATACTAATGTTTTAACTGAGAGAGGGATAGGTCATATAGCCTAACCTATATCTACTAATGTTTTAACAGAGAGAGGGATAGATGCTATAGTCTAACCCACTGTAGACACACCAATGTTCTAGCCTACTCTTATGTCAAGTGAGAAAATGAACCATTTACAGCCTTTTACCTTGCCTGTAGAACATATGGGCTAATTGTCAGACTGCCAGGTCGCAGTTGTAAATGAGAAGCTGTTCTCAACTAGCCTAACCTGGTTAAATAAAGGTGGAAAATAAATAAATAAATTAACAGATCCCTCTTAGGGATTTGCTCCCTCATTCCTGTTTTATTTAGTCCAGGTGATTAGGCCTATGTCCTTTGGGGGATGTGTTTGTAGGGTGGGCTATTGATTATATTTACTTAATTTCTCCCTCTCTTTTTTACTGTGGTCTGGTCGGGGGCTACGCTGTCACTTCATATGGGTGGAGAGGATGAGGAATCTCTCTCTCTCTCTCTCTCTTATTTATATATATATAAAATAATCACCCAGTCTCTGGCTGAAAGAAACCTAGCATTCAGGGGTTCATCAGACAAACTCTTCAAACCAGATAATGGAAACTTCCTAAAAGAGGTTGAATTACGGGCTAAATTTGACTCCGTTATGGTAAATCATCTCAGCAAAATTAAAGACGGAGAGACAAATGCTCATTAACTTGGGAAGTACACACAGAATGAGCTGATGCAGATTGTAAGTGACACGATTCTGGAAGCAATAGTGACTCAAGTAAGAGATTCAAAGTACTTCTCCATTATCTTGGACTGTACAACTGACATTAGGCACCAGGAGCAAATGTCTATTATTCTGAGACGCGTGGCTTTGTGAAAGAGAAAGCCAGAGATCAAGGAGCACTTCCTCTGGCTTTGTGAATGGTGAAGTTATAACAGGCTTGAATCTGTCCACTGTCATCCTAGATAAGCTGAACGAGCTGAATATTCCATTTGAAGATTGCAGAGGGCAAGCTTATGATAATGGAGCAAACATGAAGGGCAAGCTCTAAGGAATACAAGCCAGAATACTCAAAAAATATCCCAGAGCCATGTTCGTCCCATATGTTCGTCCCATGTGGAGCACATACTCTAAACCTTGTCATTGCAGATGCTACCAACTCTTCAGGAGGTTTACGGAGTCCAGACAAAAACAGGCAAGAGACAACAACCAGGAAGACTAGAAAAAGAGAATAGAAAACAGGAGCATGAGGAAAAACATGCTGGTTGACTTGAAAACATACAAGATGAACTGGCACAGAGAGACAGGAAACACAGGGATAAATACACTGGTACAGAGAGACAGGAAACACAGAGATAAATACACTGGGGAAAATAAGACTTGGAGGAGGTGGAGACAATCACAGGAACAGGTGAAACACATCAGGGCGTGACATTGGAAGTTGAGTCCTACCACTTCTTGATTTGCTGTGTCTTATGGTGTGAGATACTGACAATGACAAACAAGATGAACAAGCTCCTCCAATCCGCCTCAATGCGGTTGGATATCGCAGTGAATTTAATCTCAAATGCAAAGGCCTCCCTCACTACATACCGGGAAACTGGATTCTCTGAGGCCCAGACTACAGCCAAAAGCATTTGTGAAGAAATGAATGTGGAGGCCGTTCTGAAAGAGAAGAGACTGAGAAACAGCAAGAGGCATTTCAGCTATGAGGCTCCTGATAAACCACTGACTGACGCACTGAAACACCTTGAAGTCAGCTACCTCAACATTTTGTGGTCAACTCTGCTGTGACATCCAAGGATGAGAGAATTGAAACACTCAACCAGGTGAAAATCAAATATGGAGTGCTGCCGAATGTAAGCACTGCCTCTCAGATGTCCAGGGAATCTTTAAAGGCTCACTGAATGGAAGTTGAAAATACTCTTAACCTTCAGAGACGACTGTGACATCAGTGGAATGGATCTGGTACAGGAGATTCAGAATTTTAATTTGTTATTTTATTGATTTCACCTTCATTTACAACTGAGACCTGGCTAAGATAAAGCAAAGCAGTTCGACACAAACAACAACACAGAGTTACACATGGAGTAAAACAAACATACAGTCAATAATACAGTATAAAAGTCTACATACAGTGTGTGCAAATGAGGTAGGATAAGAGAGGTAAGGCAAATAGACCAAAGTGGCGGAAAATATTTTTTTAATTTTTAATTTATTTCACCTTTCTTTAACCAGGTAGGCTAGTTGAGAACAAGTTCTCATTTACAACTGTGACCTGGCCAAGATAACACATAGCAGTGTGAACAGACAATTGCAATTTAGCAATTACTAACTGGAGTGATAGATGAGCAGAAGATGAATGTGCAAGTAGAGATAAGGGGGTGCAAAGGAGAAAAAATTATAATATGGGGATGAGTTAGTTGGGTGGGCAACTTACAGATGGGCTGTGTACAGGTTCAATGATCTATAAGCTGCTCTGACAGCTGATGCTTAAAGTTAGTGAGGGAGATATGAGTCTCCAGCTTCAGTGATTTTTGCAATTCGTTCCAGTCACTGGCAACAGAGAACTGGAAGGAAAGGCGGCCAAATGAGGAATTGGCTTTGGGAGTGATCAGTGAAATATACCTGCTGGAGCGCGTGCTACGGGGGGTTGCCACTATGGTGACCAGTGAGCTGAGATAAGGCGGGGCTTTACCTAGCAAAGACTTATAGATGACCTGGAACCAGTGGGTTTGGCGACGGATATAAAGCAAGGGCCAGCCAACGAGAGCGTACAGGTCGCATGGGTGGGTAGTATATTGTGCTTTAATGACACAATGGATGGCACTGTGATAGACTGCATCCAATTTTTTGGAGGCTGTTGGAGGCTATTTTATAAATGACATCGCTGAAGTCAAGGATCGGTGGGATAGTCGGTAGGTGATCCGCCATCAGATAAGATGACAGCCTTTTGTGCTGCTTTCCTTTCTCGGTGAGGAAAAACGTGGAGGAACTCTATCCTAACCTTTTGGATAGCCCTGAGACTTGCAGTCACCCTATCAGCAACAGTAGCACTTAAACGTTCGAAGCCTACTACCGAAGATCGATGAGATACGCTTGTTGGTTTGCAAATCAGAGGTGGGTGTCTTATGTTTTACTGAGACATGGTTAGATTCATCTGTTTGTGACTCAGAAATTGAGAGAGGTAATTACTCTGTTGTCAGGAAGGATCGGAATCAGAACGGTGGGGGGATATGTGTGTTTGTAAGATCAGACATGACTTTTAACGTCAGATCAGATTTAAACGCTGATCTGGAGATTGTCTGGCTGGATATCTGCCTTCCCAAAACCAAGCTGATTTTGTTGGGAGTGTGTTACAGGCCGCCCAAGCAGAATGCATTCTATGAAGGTTTTGAAATTGTGTTGTCAAACTGTAATGCTTCCCTGTTGAAGGAAATCATTTTGTTAGGGGATTTCAATACTGATGTCTGCAAAAGAACCCAACCCACAATGTATTTATGCACTTCTGTAGATCACTTATGTGAAACAGTGCAAAGTACAATTGACTTAATATTGGTGTCTGATAAATCTAAAGTATCGCAGAGTGATATATGGAATCAGTGATCATTTTATTACATTTTGCACAAGGAGGATTTATAAAAAAATATATATATATTGAAAAAAAATGTATCCCCTTTTTTCTCCACAATTTCATGGTATCCAATTGATAGACACAACAGTGGTAGGCTTGATTACCAACAACGACGAGACGGCCTACAGGGAGGAGGTGAGGGCCCTCGGAGTGTGGTGTCAGGAAAATAACCTCACACTCAACGTCAACAAAACTAAGGAGATGATTGTGGACTTCAGGAAACAGCAGAGGGAACAGCCTCCTATCCACATCGATGGAACAGTAGTGGAGAGGGTAGCAAGTTTTAAGTTCCTCGGCATACACATCAAAGACAAACTGAATTGGTCCACTCACACAGACAGCATTGTGAAGATGGCGCAGCAGCGCCTCTTCAACCTCAGGAGGCTGAAGAAATTCGGCTTGTCACCAAAAGCACTCACAAACTTCTACAGATGCACAATCGAGAGCATCCTGGCGGGCTGTATCACCGCCTGGTACGGTAACTGCTCCGCCCTCAACCGTAAGGCTCTCCAGACAGTAGTGAGGTCTGCACAACGCATCACCGGGGGCAAACTACCTGCCCTCCAGGACACCTACACCACCCGATGTCACAGGAAGGCCATAAAGATCATCAAGGACATCAACCACCCGAGCCACTGCCTGTTCACCCCGCTATCATCCAGAAGGCGAGGTCAGTACAGGTGCATCAAAGCTGGGACCGAGAGACTGAAAAACAGCTTCTATCTCAAGGCCATCAGACTGTTAAACAGCCACCACTAACATTGAGTGGCTGCTGCCAACACACTGACACTGACTCAACTCCAGCCACTTTAATAATGGGAATTGATGGGAAATGATGTAAATATATCACTAGCCACTTTAAACAATGCTACCTTATATAATGTTACTTACCCTACATTATTCATCTCGTATGCATACGTATATACTGTACTCTATATCATCGACTGTATCCTTATGTAATACATGTATCACTAGCCACTTTAACTATGCCACTTTGTTTACATACTCATCTCATATGTATATACTGTACTCGATACCATCTACTGTATCTTGCCTATGCTGCTCTGTACCATCACTCATTCATATATCCTTATGTACATATTCTTTATCCCCTTACACTGTGTACAAGACAGTAGTTTTGGAATTGTTAGTTAGATTACTTGTTGGTTATTACTGCATTGTCGGAACTAGAAGCACAAGCATTTCGCTACACTCGCATTAACATCTGCTAACCATGTGTATGTGACAAATAAAATTTGATTTGATTTGATTTGATTTGATAGTAGTTACTGTCTTGTCTCATCGCTGCAACTCCTGACCGGACTCGGAAGAGGCATGCGTCCTCTGAAACACAACCCAACCAAGCCGCACTGCTTCTTGACACAATGCACATCCAACCCGGAAGCCAGCCACACCAATGTGTCAGAGGAAACACTGTACACCTAGCGACCTGGTCAGCGTGCACTGCGCCCGGCCCGCCACAGGAGTCGCTAGTATGCGATGAGACAATAATGTCCTTACCGGCCAAACCCTCCCTAACCCGGCCGCCCCATGGGCCTCCCAGTCTCAAAGTGCCTTAGACCACTGTGCCACCCGGGAGGATTTTTAAAGATGATTTTTTTAAGTGTCACAAAACCGTTACAATCAGAGGACTCAAAAAATACTGTGTAGAAAGTTTTAGGAGGAGGAGGGTAGAATTGACTGATCACCTGTGCTAGATAGTGTAGGGGTAGACAATGCCGGGGAAGTCTTTAAATGTAGATTCGTTGATGTGGTGAATGTGATGGCTCCCATTAGACTGGTCAGGGTAAAGCAGAGATCAAGCCATTGGTTTAATCATGAGATTCTAGAATCTATCCAAGCAAGGAATAAGGCCTTTAAAAAATGTAAGAACTCTCAAGAGCAGCATGATTTTGTCCTATATAAACGTCCCCGAAATGAAGCACATAGCAGGATGGATGAAGCTACGAGGGGTTACTTTGCTGAGAAAATAATTGAAAACAAAAAAAATGACCCTAAAAAGCTTTGGAAATCATTTAAGGAACTAGGCTGTAGTAGTTCTACCAAAAACAAACTGAACAGTATTAGGCTGAACATCCAAGGGGGAGATGGTACATGAAAAAGCAGAGGTTGCCAATGAATTCAACTCTTTTTTTTTTACTTCTGTTGCCAGGAAGCTGGTTAGCAAGCTGCCCACCAGTTCTGGTTTGTATGGAAGCAACCAAGTCAATAAGTATTATGCAGAGTTAGGGGGTTCAGCCAAACTCTCCTTCTTTTGCAAAGGCAGCAACAGCCAAAATAGTCGGTACGCTGGCCGAGTTTAAATGCTCCAAAGCCACAGGCCTGGAAGGTTTCTAATAGATTCTGCTGAGCAAATTGGCCCTCGTATTACGCATATCGTTAATCTCTCTCTTGAACAAGGCACCTTTCCCAGGGACATGAAACAAGCTGAAGTTATACCTCTGTACAAAAAGGGGATAAAGTGTGACCCTGGGAATTGTAGGCCTGCATCTATCCTCAGTGTAACATCAAAGATCCTGGAGAACATTGTACATGAGCAAATGTATGAATATGTTATCAAACAGGGTCTAATGTATGATTTTCAGTCTGGTTTTAGAAAAACACACTCCACTGATTCATGTCTACTTTACTTGACTGACTTCATCAGGAAAGAGATTGATGAGGGAAATCTGTGTGGAATGGTACTGCTTGACCTACAGAAGGCCTTTGATACAGTTAACCACCGTCTCCTAATCTCCAAACTGAAGGCACTGCGGTTAAGCAGTATCCCTCTAGCCTATAAAGTCCTATTGGGCAGGAAGGGAGCAAGGAAGGGAGCAAGGCTAATGGTCACTGTCTCAGACAAAACCAATGAGTTGTGGCATTTCGCAGGGGAGCGTGCTTGGGCCTCTGCTGTTTTTATTGTAATATTATATATTTACGATATGAAAGACGCTTGTCTTTTTCTTTATGCGGATGACACTACACTTCTGGTGTCACAAAAGTAAAACAATGTTGGAGAGCACAGAGCTTACTAACGTTAGCAATTGGCTTGGAGATAATAAGCTATCTCTGCACAGAAACAATTATTTTTGGATCCCAAACCTAAATTGTGTAGGTCGTCTGAAATCAGAGTGGAGTTAGGGGGCGAGGTGCTGACTACTAAAACCTCTGTTAGCTACCTGGGGTGTATCCTTGATGGAAGCTTGGGAGGTGTGAGCATGGCCAATAAAGTGCTAGAGAAGGTTAATGCCAGGACAAAGGTTTTGGCTAGAAAGTCCTAGCTGCTGGATAAGGACTCCATGAAAGGGCTAGATACTGCCCTCATTCAATGTCGTTTTGACTATGCTAGTACTTCCTGGTTTGGGGGCTTATCTAAACTAATGAAGGGGAAGCTCCAGATAGCCCAGAATAAGCTGATCAGGGTAGTATTGAAGGTGAGTCCACGTACTCACATAGGAAGGAGCTTCTTTCAGGAACTAAACTGGCTGCCTGTTGACACTACGGTGTCCCAGATTAGACTAGGTCTGGTTTACAGGAGTATTTACGGTCCCAGATATCTAAGTTATTACTTTCCTGGTGTTAGGGATGCACACAATCACAGCACCAGATCACGTGTTGCTGATGTGTACTTATACAGGTTCAGGAGTAATGCTGGGAAAGGTACTTTCTTGTATACTGGAGCCTCAGGATGGAATGAGTTGCCTATAAAAACAACATCCTCTCTGAGCAGCTTTAAAAAATAAAGTAGAAATATGTTTGATGTCTTCTGTGCCCATATGAATAACCCCTACGATGTAACTGGAATGACGAGACAGATGTTCTTCTTCTCTGTTTTTGATGAGATAGATGTTCTTCTTCTCTGTTTTTGAAGAGATAGATGTTCTTCTTCTCTGTTTTTGATGAGATAGATGTTCTTCTTCTCTGTTTTTGATGAGATAGATGTTCTTCTTCTCTGTTTTTGATGAGATAGAGGTTCTTCTTCTCTGTTTTTGATGAGATAGAGGTTCTTCTTCTCTGTTTTTGATGAGATAGATGTTCTTCTTCTCTGTTTTTGATGAGACAGATGTTCTTCTTCTCTGTTTTTGATGAGATAGATGTTCTTCTTCTCTGTTTTTGATGAGATAAATGTTCTTCTCTGTTTTTGATGAGATAAATATTCTTCTCTGTTTTTGATGAGATAGATGTTCTTCTTATACTGGTGTCCAGACAGACTGGTGGCCAGACAGACTGGTGCCCAGACAGACTTGTGTCCAGACAGACTGGTGCCCAGATAGACTGGTGCCCAGACAGACTGGTGTCCAGACAGACTGGTGCCCAGATAGACTGGTGCCCAGACAGACTGGTGTCCAGACAGACTGGTACCCAGATAGACTGGTGCCCAGACAGACTGGTGCCCAGATAGACTGGTGCCCAGACAGACTGGTGCCCAGACAGACTGGTGCCCAGATAGACTGGTGCTGAGACAGACTGGTGCCCAGAGACTGGTGCCCAGATAGACTGGTGCCCAGATAGACTGGTGTCCAGACAGACTGGTGCCCAGAGACTGGTGTCCAGATAGACTGGTGCCCAGACAGACTGGTGTCCAGACAGACTGGTGCCCAGACAGACT
Organism: Oncorhynchus clarkii lewisi; assembly: GCF_045791955.1. NCBI lineage: Eukaryota > Metazoa > Chordata > Actinopteri > Salmoniformes > Salmonidae > Oncorhynchus > Oncorhynchus clarkii. Next base: position 4,796,703 of record NC_092161.1, read on the forward strand.
GGTGTCCAGATAGACTGGTGCCCAGATAGACTGGTGCCCAGACAGACTGGTGCCCAGATAGACTGGTGCCCAGATAGACTGGTGCCCAGACAGACTGGTGCCCAGACAGACTGGTGCCCAGATAGACTGGTTCCCAGACAGACTGGTGCCCAGAGACTGGTGCCCAGATAGACTGGTGCCCAGACAGACTGGTGTCCAGACAGACTGGTGGCCAGACAGACTGGTGCCCAGACAGACTTGTGCCCAGACAGACTGGTGCCCAGATAGACTGGTGCCCAGACAGACTGGTATCCAGACAGACTGGTGCCCAGATATACTGGTGCCCAGACAGACTGGTGTCCAGACAGACTGGTACCCAGATAGACTGGTGCCCAGATAGACTGGTGCCCAGAGAGACTGGTGCCCAGACAGACTGGTGCCCAGATAGACTGGTTCCCAGACAGACTGGTGCCCAGAGACTGGTGCCCAGATAGACTGGTGCCCAGACAGACTGGTGTCCAGACAGACTGGTGTCCAGACAGACTGGTGTCCATGCTGATGCTGAAAATACCCAGGCTGTAGAGGGAACCAAAGCTAATCACACAGCTCTATAGGGTTTATCTGACTATTTTGAGACATACAGCTGCACCCACAGCCTATAGGCTTATGTTTACATTGTATAGACAAAGCTAATTGTATAATATTGTGAGGACTGGACTCATTACCAGGCAGCAGAGTTACACCTTTGATTATTTTCAACATTTTATATTTTCTACAATTTCTTTATTATATTCATGTTAACATTCACTTACCTTAATTAAGATTCTATATGAAATATTATATTCAATAAATGGTGTTTGTTTATTCCTCATTCTGTTCTGTATAGGTCTACTTATTGTTCGATCTGTTTTAAAGGAGGTTTGTAGTGGGAGCACTGAGGTGTCAGGCGAGACCGTGTGACAATGGCGAATGGTTGACATGTTCTCACGGGTCAGGTAGGAGGGCCCCTTAGCAGACTTTTGCTTAGGGCTCCGAGGAGGTCAGGACCGGCTCTGGATGCACAGTCAGTACACAACATGAGCAGTCGAAGGGAGCTCAGGTGAATTTAACAATCAGTGAATGAATACAAAGTTCCTTCTTGAGTTGATGGCTGTCAATAATGGTAATTTCTATAATTGAACCATTGATACAATTCTTGGATAAAATAACGTATAAATGTACAGCAAGGGAATTATTCTTTCTCATGCCTCACCTTAGCAGGATCAGATGGTGACAGGGGGCCTCAACAGGGTCAGGCAACCAGGGAAGACCAGTCTGTGATGGTGCTGAGGTCAGGCTGCCAGGGAAGACCAGTCTGTGATGGTGCTGAGGTCAGGCAACCAGGGAAGACCAGTCTGTGATGGTGCTGAGGTCAGATAGCCAGGGTAGACCAGTCTGTGATGGTGCTGAGGTCAGATAGCCAGGGAAGACCAGTCTGTGATGGTGCTGAGGTCAGGTAGCCAGGGAAGACCAGTCTGTGATGGTGCTGAGGTCAGGTAGCCAGGGAAGACCAGTCTGTGATGGTTCTAAGGTCAGGTAGCCAGGGAAGACCAGTCTGTGATGGTGCTGAGGTCAGATAGCCAGGGAAGATCAGTCTGTGATGGTGCTGAGGTCAGGCTACCAGGGAAGACCAGTCTGTGATGGTGCTGAGGTCAGGTAGCCAGGGAAGACCAGTCTGTGATGGTGCTGAGGTCAGGTAGCTAGGGAAGACCAGTCTGTGATGGTGCTGAGGTCAGGTAGCTAGGGAAGACCAGTCTGTGATGGTGCTGAGGTCAGGTAGCCAGGGAAGACCAGTCTGTGATGGTGCTGAGGTCAGATAGCTAGAGAAGACCAGTCTGTGATGGTGCTGAGGTCAGGTAGCTAGAGAAGACCAGTCTGTGATGGTGCTATTGTCAGGCAGCCAGGGTAGACCAGTCTGACAGCACTGAGACTAACTTTTACAGATGCAAAACTTTATTCTATCTGTGCAAAAAACACTGGTCAAGCCAGCAGCTTCAAAGAATATAACTATTTTAAGGCAGTCTGACAACGTTGATTCCCCAAACTGTATCAATGGATGATAGCGGCTTTTCCCAACAACGCAAAACATGTAAACCAAAAACTTCAGGCAGACCTGGGAGACGCTATCGATGATGATGAAGGTATACAAAATATGTTTGAGCGCCCAGTCATGTTCATATAATCTCAGACATAAATGACTGCAGGTTAAGACCATCCATAGAACGTACTAGAACATGCTATATGCCAGTGAAACTGAATTTCGTGCACTCAGAAAGGTAATTCCTCTGCTGGAGGTGCAAAACACAAAAGGAGACATATTTTAATATGTTAATGTTCTTGTGAAGTCTAGTTGTTATTTTATCTCATCATGTCTACAGAGTCTCCCTTGTTTCTGTTTGCTTGGAAATGTTGACTCAGAAGAAACTGCGTAACCTAGCAATTATATCAGCTAAGAAATTAATTGCAAGGTTGGTTATCCTCCCACAATGTCACAATAGACGGCAGATATTTTAAGTTATGTGTCACTGTGAATTGATTTATTGCAAGATTTATTAAGTGTTAAGATTAATGGTAAACTGTGCAACTTTCCCGCCCGTAGCACGCGCTCCAGCAGGTATATTTCACTGGTCACCCCCAAAGCCAATTCCTCCTTCTGCCGCCTTTCCTTCCAGTTAATCCAAAATCGACCCGCATTTGGCAGGTAATGTCCCCCCCCCACTTCTAAAAACAAAGTTGCACCCCTGAAAAAGACATGTGTATATACACTGGACTCAGTGTATACCAATCATACATTCCAGGTGACTACTTCATGAAGCTGGTTGAGAGAATGCCAAGAGTGTGCAAAGCAGGTCATCAAGGCAAAGGGTGGCTACTTTGAAGAAGTTTTACACTTTTTTGGTTACTACATGATTCCATATGTGTTATTTCATAGTTTTGATGCCTTCACTATTATTCTACAATGTAGAAAATAGTAAAAAATTAAGAAAAACCCTTGAATGAGTAGGTGTTCAAACGTATGACTGTTACTGTGTGTCATAAGTGTTTGTATCAGGTTTAGAGATATTTGGCAAAGTCATGTTTCCCCCCCAGATCTATAGTGTTTTTGCGTTGATTTATAACTAGTATAGTATAGGGTAGGCAACCATGTTGTTGGAGTGCCTCGGGTCCAGCAGGATATTGTTCCTATTCGGCAGCACACCTGATCAATAGAGCTAATTGATCAGTTCAGTGATTGGCTAAAGTTAACACACCTGGTCTTCCAGGTTAAATCAAAAACAGGAAGTACAGTGAGCAGAGCATAGCAGGTAAAAAGTAGTTTCAGAAATGTGGATGTGTGGGTTTAATGACTTCAACTGAGTAATGGCACTCAAACTGCTTCATTTGGATTCTAGGACCATGTTTTGTGATTTCGCAGCCTTTGGACCTCAAGCTGAAACCCCTTGAAGCTCTCTGCCCCTACTCATTACTGCCATCTGCTGGAACATAAACATACTGCTGCTGTAATTCATTTATATTTATTTATTTTTATTTCACCTTTATTTAACTAGACAAGTTAGTTATAGAAAAAAATTCTTATTTACAATGACGGCCTACCAAAAATCAAAATGCCTCCTGCGTGGATGGAGGCTGGGATGAAAAAATAAATTAAAAAACACACGTCACGACAAGAGAGACACCACAACCCTACATAAAGAGAGACACCACAACCCTACATAAAGAGAGACACTACAACACTACATAAAGAGAGACACCACAACCCTACATAAAGAGAGACACCACAACCCTACATAAAGAGAGACACCACAACCCTACATAAAGAGAGACACCACAACACTACATAAAGAGAGACACCACAACCCTACATAAAGAGAGACACCACAACCCTACATAAAGAGAGACACCACAACACTACATAAAGAGAGACACCACAACCCTACATAAAGAGAGACACCACAACCCTACATAAAGAGAGACACCACAACCCTACATAAAGAGAGACACCACAACACTACATAAAGAGAGACACCACAACCCTACATAAAGAGAGACACCACAACACTACATAAAGAGAGACACCACAGCACTACATAAAGAGAGACACCACAACCCTACATAAAGAGAGACACCACAACACTACATAAAGATAGACTCCACAACCCTACATAAAGAGAGACACCACAACACTACATAAAGAGAGACCACACAACACTACATAAAGAGAGACACCACAACACTACATAAAGAGAGACACCACAACACTACATAAAGAGAGACACCACAACACTACATAAAGAGAGACACCACAACACTACACAGAGAGACAACACAACACTACATAAAGAGAGACACCACAACACTACATAAAGAGAGACACCACAACACTACATAAAGAGAGACACCACAGCACTACATAAAGAGAGACCACACAACACTACATAAAGAGAGACACCACAACACTACATAAAGAGAGACACCACAACCCTACATAAAGAGAGACACCACAACCCTACATAAAGAGAGACACCACAACACTACATAAAGAGAGACACCACAACCCTACATAAAGAGAGACACTACAACACTACATAAAGAGAGACACCACAACCCTACATAAAGAGAGACACTACAACACTACATAAAGAGAGACACCACAACCCTACATAAAGAGAGACACCACAACCCTACATAAAGAGAGACACCACAACCCTACATAAAGAGAGACACCACAACACTACATAAAGAGAGACACCACAACCCTACATAAAGAGAGACACCACAACCCTACATAAAGAGAGACACCACAACACTACATAAAGAGAGACACCACAACCCTACATAAAGAGAGACACCACAACCCTACATAAAGAGAGACACCACAACCCTACATAAAGAGAGACACCACAACACTACATAAAGAGAGACACCACAACCCTACATAAAGAGAGACACCACAACACTACATAAAGAGAGACACCACAGCACTACATAAAGAGAGACACCACAACCCTACATAAAGAGAGACACCACAACACTACATAAAGATAGACTCCACAACCCTACATAAAGAGAGACACCACAACACTACATAAAGAGAGACCACACAACACAACATAAAGAGAGACACCACAACACTACATAAAGAGAGACACCACAACACTACATAAAGAGAGACACCACAACACTACATAAAGAGAGACACCACAACACTACACAGAGAGACAACACAACACTACATAAAGAGAGACACCACAACACTACATAAAGAGAGACACCACAACACTACATAAAGAGAGACACCACAGCACTACATAAAGAGAGACCACACAACACTACATAAAGAGAGACACCACAACACTACATAAAGAGAGACACCACAACCCTACATAAAGAGAGACACCACAACCCTACATAAAGAGAGACACCACAACACTACATAAAGAGAGACACCACAACACTACATAAAGAGAGACACCACAACACTACATAAAGAGAGACCACACAACACTACATAAAGAGAGACACCACGACCCTACATAAAGAGAGACACCACAACCCTACATAAAGAGAGACACCACAACCCTACATAAAGAGAGGCACCACAACCCTACATAAAGAGAGACACCACAACACTACATAAAGAGAGACACCACAACACTACATAAAGAGAGACACCACAACACTACATAAAGAGAGACACCACAACACTACATAAAGAGAGACACCACAACCCTACATAAAGAGAGACACCACAACCCTACATAAAGAGAGACACCACAACACTACATAAAGAGAGACACCACAACACTACATAAAGAGAGACACCACAACACTACATAAAGAGAGACCACACAACACTACATAAAGAGAGACACCACGACCCTACATAAAGAGAGACACCACAACCCTACATAAAGAGAGACACCACAACCCTACATAAAGAGAGGCACCACAACCCTACATAAAGAGAGACACCACAACACTACATAAAGAGAGACACCACAACACTACATAAAGAGAGACACCACAACACTACATAAAGAGAGACACCACGACACTACATAAAGAGAGACACCACAACACTACATAAAGAGAGACACCACAACACTACATAAAGAGAGACACCACAACACTACATAAAGAGAGACACCACAACACTACACAGAGAGACAACACAACACTACATAAAGAGAGACACCACAACACTACATAAAGAGAGACACCACAACACTACATAAAGAGAGACACCACAGCACTACATAAAGAGAGACCACACAACACTACATAAAGAGAGACACCACAACACTACATAAAGAGAGACACCACAACCCTACATAAAGAGAGACACCACAACCCTACATAAAGAGAGACACCACAACACTACATAAAGAGAGACACCACAACACTACATAAAGAGAGACACCACAACACTACATAAAGAGAGACACCACGACACTACATAAAGAGAGACACCACAACACTACATAAAGAGAGACACCACAACACTACATAAAGAGAGACACCACAACACTACACAGAGAGACAACACAACACTACATAAAGAGAGACACCACAACACTACATAAAGAGAGACACCACAACCCTACATAAAGAGAGACACCACAACCCTACATAAAGAGAGGCACCACAACACTACATAAAGAGAGACACCACAACACTACATAAAGAGAGACACCACAACCCTACATAAAGAGAGACACCACAACCCTACATAAAGAGAGACACCACAACACTACATAAAGAGAGACACCACAACACTACATAAAGAGAGACACCACAACCCTACATAAAGAGAGACACCACAACACTACATAAAGAGACACCACAACACTACATAAAGAGAGACACCACAACACTACATAAAGAGAGACACCACAACACTACATAAAGAGAGACCTAATACAACACAACACTACATAAAGAGAGACCTAAGACAACAACATAGCATGGCAGCAACACATGACAACACAGCATGGTATCAACACAACATGACAACAACATGGTAGCAACACAACATGACAACAACAACATGGTAGCAACACCACATGACAACAACATGGTAGCAACACAACATGACAACAACAACATGGTAGCAACACAACATGACAACAACATGGTAGCAACACCACATGACAACAACATGGTAGCAACACAACATGACAACAACATGGTAGCAACACAACATGACAACAACAACATGGTAGCAACACAACATGACAACAACATGGTAGCAACACAACATGACAACAACAACATGGTAGCAACACAACATGACAACAACATGGTAGCAGCACAAAACATGGTACAAACATTATTGGACACAGACAACAGGACAAAGGGCAAGAAGGTAGAGACAACAATACATCACACAAAGCAGCCACAGCTGTCAGTAAGAGTGTTCATGATTGAGTCTTTGAAAGAAAAGATGGAGATAAAACTGAGTGTTTGTTGCAGCTCGTTCCAGTCGTTAGCTGCAGAGAACTGAAAAGAGGAGCGACCCAGGGATGTGTGTGCTTTGGGGATCTTTAACAGGATGTGACTGGCAGAAGGGGTGTTGTATTTGGAGGATGAGGGCTGCAGTAGGTATCTCAGATAGGGGGGAGTGAACAGGTGTTGTATTTGGAGGATGAGGGCTGCAGTAGGTATCTCAGATAGGGGGGAGTGAACAGGTGTTGTATGTGGAGGATGAGGGCAGCAGTAGGTATCTCAGATAGGGGGGAGTGAACAGGTGTTGTATGTGGAGGATGAGGGCTGCAGTAGGTATCTCAGATAGGGGGGAGTGAACAGGTGTTGTATGTGGAGGATGAGGGCTGCAGTAGGTATCTCAGATAGGGAGGAGTGAAGGGGTGTTGTATGTGGAGGATGAGGGCAGCAGTAGGCATCTCAGATAGGGGGGAGTGAAGGGGTGTTGTATGTGGAGGATGAGGGCTGCAGTAGGTATCTCAGATAGGGGGGAGTGAACAGGTGTTGTATGTGGAGGATGAGGGCTGCAGTAGGTATCTCAGATAGGGGGGAGTGAAGGGGTATTGTATGTGGAGGATGAGGGCTGCAGTAGGTATCTCAGATAGGGGGGAGTGAACAGGTGTTGTATGTGGAGGATGAGGGCTGCAGTAGGTATCTCAGATAGGGAGGAGTGGACAGGTGTTGTATGTGGAGGATGAGGGCAGCAGTAGGTATCTCAGATAGGGGGGAGTAAGGCCTAAGAGGGTTTTATAAATAAGCATCAACCAGTTTGTCTTACAATGGGTGTACAGAGATGACCAGTTTACAGAGGAAAGAAGCACCAGGACTAACATCAATGTTTACATTATAAAAGTGACTAGAGATTTGAGTCAGTGTGTTGGCAGCAGCCACTCAATGTTAGTGATGGCTGTTTAATTAACAGTCTGATGGCCTTGAGATATAAAGCTGTTTTTCAGTCTCTCGGTCCCTGCTTCGATGCACCTGTACTGACCTCGCCTTCTGGATGATAGCGGGATCGAAAGTCACTTCTGATTCTGCCGCTGGATCGAGGGACACTGAACCTGGAGCCTTTTCCCCTGTTAGCCACTGCCCTGTCTGTGATGACTGATGTCACTCATCAATGACTGGGTTGTTTTCTGTGTGTGTGTTTCACAGAAGGTTGGTTTCACCTTAATTGGGGAGGATGTGCATGTGGTAATGGCTCTCTCCTCTCTCCTGTACTGTAGTCTCCTCTCTCTCTCCTCTCTCCTGTACTGTAGTCTCCTCTCTCTCTCCTCTCTCCTGTACTGTAGTCTCATCTCTCTCTCCTCTCTCCTGTACTGTAGTCTCCTCTTTCTCTCCTCTCTCCTTTACGGTAGTCTCCTCCTCTCTCCTGTACTGTAGTCTCCTCTCTCCTGTACGGTAGTCTCCTCCTCTCTCATGTACTGTGGTCTGCTCCTCCTCTCTCTGGTAGTGTAGTCTCCTCCTCCTCTCTCCTGTACTCTCCTCCTCCTCTCTCCTCTCCTGTTCTGTAATATCCCCTGCCTCCTCCTCCTCCTCTCTCCTCTCCTGTACTCTCCTCCTCCTCCTCTCTCCTCCTCTCTCCTCTCCTCTCTCCTCTGTAATATCCCCTGCTTCTTCCTCCTCCTCCTCCTCTCTCCTCTCCTGTTCTGTAATATCCCCTTCCTCTTCCTGCTCTCTCCTCTCCTGTACTCTCCTCCTCCTCTCTCCTCTCCTGTTCTGTAATATCCCCTGCCTCCTCCTCCTCCTCTCTCCTCTCCTGTACTCTCCTCCTCCTCTCTCCTCTCCTGTTCTGTAATATCCCCTTCCTCTTCCTCCTCTCTCCTCTCCTGTACTCCCCTCCTCCTCTCTCCTCTCCTGTTCTGTAATATCCCCTGCCTCTTCCTCCTCCTCCTCCTCTCTCCTCTCCTGTTCTGTAATATCCCCTTCCTCTTCCTCCTCTCTCCTCTCCTGTACTCCCCTCCTCCTCTCTCCTCTCCTGTTCTGTAATATCCCCTGCCTCTTCCTCCTCCTCTCTCCTCTTCCTCCTCCTCCTCCTCCTCTCTCCTCTCCTGTTCTGTAATATCCCCTGCCTCTTCCTCCTCCTCCTCCTCCTCTCTCCTCTCCTGTACTCTCCTCCTCCTCTCTCCTCTCCTGTTCTGTAATATCCCCTTCCTCTTCCTCCTCCTCCTCTCTCCTCTTCCTCTTCCTCCTCCTCTTCCTCCTCTCTCCTGTTCTGTAATATCCCCTGCCTCTTCCTCCTCCTCCTCCTCTCTCCTCTCCTGTTCTGTAATATCCATTGCCTCTTCCTCCTCCTCCTCCTTCTCTCTACTCTCCTGTACTCTCCTCCTCCTCTCTCCTCTCCTGTTCTGTAATATCCCCTGCCTCTTCCTCCTCCTCTCTCCTCTTCCTCCTCCTCCTCCTCCTCCTCCTCTCTCCTCTCCTGTTCTGTAATATCCCCTGCCTCTCTCCTGTGGTCTCCTCTTCCTCCTCCTCCTCCTTCTCCTCTCTCCTCTCCTGTTCTGTAATATCCCCTGCCTCTTCCTCCTCCTCTCTCCTCTTCCTCCTCCTCCTCCTCCTCCTCTCTCCTCTCCTGTTCTGTAATATCCCCTGCCTCTCTCCTGTGGTCTCCTCTTCCTCCCCCTCCTCCTTCTCCTCTCTCCTCTCCTGTTCTGTAAAATCCCCTGCCTCTTCGGCCTTGGTTCAAATACTATTTGTAACCATTTAGAATGCTTAATCTGTGCTTCATTGAGATTAAGCGCTTAATTAATGAACCAATAGAATAGTCCCAAAAATGTGCAAACTCATCTAGAATACCAGGCAAGGCTCAAACAAACAATCTACATATTTGAAGGATTTTTTTGCGTAGTGATTGGACCCTGGTGAGGCTGCTGTGTCCAGAGGCTGTGCTGTAGGTATTCCAGGTTGCTTGTTTTAAGAAGCCCAACCATGTGGTGACCTTGGAATGGTTTCCTGCCATCCAGCCGGCAAGCAATCCAGAGGAACACATGTGTCATGGCTCTCTGTTTGTCTGACGTGGGCAACTGTCAGGCATTAAACTGTCTGACGTGGGTAACTGTCAGGCATTAAACTGTCTGACGTGGGTAAATGTTAAGCATTAAACTGTCTGACATGGGTAAATGTTAGGCATTAAACTGTCTGACGTGGGTAAATGTTAGGCATTAAACTGTCTGACGTGGGTAAATGTTAAGCATTAAACTGTCTGACGTGGGTAAATGTTAGGCATTAAACTATCTGACGTGGGTAAATCTTAGGCATTAAACTGTCTGACGTGGGTAACTGTCAGGCATTAAACTGTCTGACGTGGGTAAATGTTAAGCATTAAACTGTCTGACATGGGTAAATGTTAAGCATTAAACTGTCTGATATGGGTAAATGTTAAGCATTAAACTGTCTGACGTGGGTAAATGTTAGGCATTAAACTGTCTGACGTGGGTAAATGTTAAGCATTAAACTGTCTGACGTGGGTAAATGTTAGGCATTAAACTATCTGACGTGGGTAAATCTTAGGCATTAAACTGTCTGACGTGGGTAACTGTCAGGCATTAAACTGTCTGACGTGGGTAAATGTTAAGCATTAAACTGTCTGACGTGGGTAAATGTTAAGCATTAAACTGTCTGACATGGGTAAATGTTAGGCATTAAACTGTCTGACGTGGGTAAATCTTAGGCATTAAACTGTCTGACGTGGGTAACTGTCAGGCATTAAACTGTCTGACGTGGGTAAATGTTAAGCATTAAACTGTCTGACGTGGGTAAATGTTAAGCATTAAACTGTATGACGTGGGTAAATGTTAAGCATTAAACTGTCTGACGTGGGTAAATGTTAAGCATTAAACTGTCTGACGTGGGTAACTGTCAGGCATTAAACTGTCTGACGTGGGTAAATGTTAAGCATTAAACTGTCTGACGTGGGTAAATGTTAAGCATTAAACTGTCTGACGTGGGTAAATGTTAAGCATTAAACTGTCTGACGTGGGTAATAATATGCTTTTTTGCTAATTTTACATTCATGTATTATGAACATAACATGTGTTTCTGTGTGTCTATTTGTCTGTGTGCCTTTGTGTCTATTTGTCTGTGTGTGTGTGTGTGTGACTGTGTCTGTGTGTGTCTGTGTGTGTCTCTGTGTATGTGTGTGTGTGTGTCTCTGTGTCTGTGTGTGTCTCTGTGTCTGTGTGTGTCTGTGTGGGTCTGTGTGTGTGTGTGTGTCTGTGTGTGTGTGTGTGTGTGTGTCTGTGTCTGTGTGTGTCTGTGTGTGTCTCTGTGTATGTGTGTGTGTGTGTCTCTGTGTCTGTGTGTGACTCTGTGTCTATTTGTCTGTGTGTGTGTGTGTGTGTGTGTGTGTGTGTGTGTGTGTGTGTGTGTGTGTGTGTGTGTGTGTCTGTGTGTGTCTGTGTGTGTGTGTGTCTCTGTGTCCGTGTGTCTCTGTGTGTGCCAGAGACAGAGAGAGAGAGAGAAAGAGTGTTACCAATGCTAATTAGCCCAGCAGGCAGCATATTTGAGTTGAGTTTCATCTGCAGAGCCTGAACAACTTTCCAGATGTTTCCAGCAACACTCAACTGATTACGCTGCAAAGGAAACCCGTTTTTTTTCAGCTCAGGAGCAAGAACCTTTTTCTTCAGCAGAACAAAGAATCCTTGTTTTGTGGCGCAGCAACAGACTCCTGTATTATTGGTCCTGATCTATTTGTTTTGGAACGGAACGAAGAAGTGGTCTTTGATCTGTTAAATCCTTTAACCATCTGTAATATAGTGGCCAAGTGTGAGATGTTGACGACGTAAACGACACGATACTCAGCATTTTCTACCAGGATTTAGTGATTATGGTGCTTTAGCATAGCCTGGTTGCCATCTCGATGTCGTAAAAATGTGTCTTAATATTTATTATATTATATATTTATTATATTATTATTATAGTATTATAATATTTATTTAAGTTAGTAAAATTGTAGAAATAGGAAGGGTAGGAAGGGTTTGACTGATTCCCCTTTTATTGCATGTTAACCACCAGCCAATCACACCAGAGAAGCTCTCACCACCAGCCAATCACGCCAGAGAAGCTCTCACCACCAGCCAATCACACCAGAGAAGCTCTCACCACCAGCCAATCACACCACACCAGAGAAGCTCTCACCCCCAGCCAATCACACCAGAGAAGCTCTCACCACCAGCCAATCACACCAGAGAAGCTCTCACCACCAGCCAATCACACCAGAGAAGCTCTCACCACCAGCCAATCACACCACACCAGAGAAGCTCTCACCACCAGCCAATCACACCAGAGAAGCTCTCACCACCAGCCAATCACACCTCACCAGAGAAGCTCTCACCACCAGCCAATCACACCACACCAGAGAAGCTCTCACCACCAGCCAATCACACCAGAGAAGCTCTCACCACCAGCCAATCACACCACACCAGAGAAGCTCTCACCACCAGCCAATCACACCAGAGAAGCTCTCACCACCAGCCAATCACACCTCACCAGAGAAGCTCTCACCACCAGCCAATGACACCACACCAGAGAAGCTCTCACCACCAGCCAATCACACCAGAGAAGCTCTCACCACCAGCCAATCACACCAGAGAAGCTCTCACCACCAGCCAATCACACCACACCAGAGAAGCTCTCACCACCAGCCAATCACACCACCCCAGAGAAGCTCTCACCATTTAAACATCACTGTTTGAAAAGTGTAGCCTATTTAATATCTAGCAAAATGCTTCTTTCCACTAATATATAGTATACAGTACCAGTCAAAAGCTTTAGAACACCTACTCATTCAAGAGTTTTTCTTAGTTTTTTACTATTTTCTACATTTTAGAATAATAGTGAAGACATCACAACATTTAAAATAACACATATGGAATCATGTAGTAACCAAAAAAGTTTTAAACAAATAAAAATATATTTTATATTTGAGATTCTTCAAAGTAGCCACCCTTTGCCGTGATGACACATTTGTTCGCTCTTGACCGCAGCAGGTCGTAAAAGTATTGTGTTATGCCTATAAATGAGGCCTGGCCTAAAATAAAAATTATATTATATATATATATATTAGCTACAGTGAACTTAGGTGTTGGTAAAGCCATGCCAGAAGCTAATTGTCCATTCAATTAGCGATGGATTTTCTTACAAATAGTCTCAATCTGCATATAAACAATGTGCACATTTTCCTCTAAGAGATGTTTACAATTAAATGGACTTGTTGCAGATAAAATGAACATAAATAGTATAGATAATAGATAATAATAATAATAATAATAATAATAATAATAATAGATAGTGTACATAAAAATACACGTTGCGGTTAATTTACCGAATTACAAAAAATACTGATGGTTTTAATAAAGTTTTTGCCTCCTTTCAGATTTTCTCTATTTTTGCGTATTTCTAACGCTGAACATTATCAAATCAAATCAATTATATTTGTGACATGCGCCGGATACAACAGTGAAATGCATATGAGCCCCTAACCAACAACGCAGTTAAAAAAAATACGGATAAGAATAACAAATAAAAATAAGTAAAATAACAATGTGGAGGCTATATACAGGGTATTACGGTACAGAGTCAATGTGGAGGCTATATACATGGGGTACCAGTACAGAGTCAATGTGGAGACTATATACAGGGTATTACGGTACAGAGTCAATGTGGAGACTATATACAGGGTATTACAGTACAGAGTCAATGTGGAGACTATATACAGGGGGTACCGGTACAGAGTCAATGTGGAGACTATATACAGGGTATTACAGTACAGAGTCAATGTGGAGACTATATACAGGGTATTACGGTACAGAGTCAATGTGGAGACTATATACAGGGTATTACGGTACAGAGTCAATGTGGAGACTATATACAGGGTGTTACGGTACAGAGTCAATGTGGAGGTTATATACAGGGTATTACGGTACAGAGTCAATGTGGAGACTATATACAGGGTGTTACGGTACAGAGTCAATGTGGAGGCTATAAACAGGGTATTACGGTACATAGTCAATGTGGAGGCTATATACAGGGTATTACGGTACAGAGTCAATGTGGAGGCTATATACAGGGTGTTACGGTACAGAGTCAATGTGGAGGCTATATACAGGGTGTTACGGTACAGAGTCAATGTGGAGACTATATACAGGGTGTTACGGTACAGAGTCAATGTGGAGACTATATACAGGGTGTTACGGTACAGAGTCAATGTGGAGGCTATATACAGGGTGTTACGGTACAGAGTCAATGTGGAGTCTATATACAGGGTGTTACGGTACAGAGTCAATGTGGAGACTATATACAGGGTGTTACGGTACAGAGTCAATGTGGAGACTATATACAGGGTATTACGGTACAGAGTCAATGTGGAGACTATATACAGGGTGTTACGGTACAGAGTCAATGTGGAGACTATATACAGGGTGTTACGGTACAGAGTCAATGTGGAGGCTATATACAGGGTATTACGGTACAGAGTCAATGTGGAGACTATATACAGGGTGTTACGGTACAGAGTCAATGTGGAGGCTATATACAGGGTATTACGGTACAGAGTCAATGTGGAGGCTATATACAGGGTATTACGGTACAGAGTCAATGTGGAGACTATATACAGGGTGTTACGGTACAGAGTCAATGTGGAGGCTATATAAAGGGTATTACGGTACAGAGTCAATGTGGAGGCTATAAACAGGGTATTACGGTACAGAGTCAATGTGGAGGCTATATACAGGGTATTACGGTACAGAGTCAATGTGGAGGCTATATACAGGGTATTACGGTACAGAGTCAATGTGGAGGCTATATACAGGGTGTTACGGTACAGAGTCAATGTGGAGGCTATATACAGGGTGTTACGGTACAGAGTCAATGTGGAGGCTATATACAGGGTGTTACGGTACAGAGTCAATGTGGAGGCTATATACAGGGTGTTACGGTACAGAGTCAATGTGGAGGCTATATACAGGGTGTTACGGTACAGAGTCAATGTGGAGACTATATACAGGGTGTTACGGTACAGAGTCAATGTGGAGGCTATATACAGGGTATTACGGTACAGACTCAATGTGGAGGCTATATACAGGGTGTTATGGTACAGAGTCAATGTGGAGGCTATATACAGGGTGTTACGGTACAGAGTCAATGTGGAGACTATATACAGGGTGTTACGGTACAGAGTCAATGTGGAGACTATATACAGGGTATTACGGTACAGAGTCAATGTGGAGACTATATACAGGTTGTTACGGTACAGAGTCAATGTGGAGACTATATACAGGGTGTTACGGTACAGAGTCAATGTGGAGGCTGTATACAGGGTATTACGGTACAGAGTCAATGTGGAGACTATATACAGGGTGTTACGGTACAGAGTCAATGTGGAGGCTATATACAGGGTATTACGGTACAGAGTCAATCTGGAGGCTATAGACAGGGTATTACGGTACAGAGTCAATGTGGAGACTATATACAGGGTGTTACGGTACAGAGTCAATGTGGAGGCTATATACAGGGTATTACGGTACAGAGTCAATGTGGAGACTATATACAGGGTGTTACGGTACAGAGTCAATGTGGAGGCTATATACAGGGTATTACGGTACAGAGTCAATGTGGAGGCTATATACAGGAGGTACCGGTACAGAGTCAATGTGGAGGCTATATACAGGGGGTACCGGTACAGAGTCAATGTGGAGGCTATATACAGGGGGTACCGGTACAGAGTCAATGTGGAGGCTATATACAGGGTGTTACTGTACAGAGTCAATGTGGAGGCTATATACAGGGTGTTACGGTACAGAGTCAATGTGGAGACTATATACAGGGTGTTACGGTACAGAGTCAATGTGGAGACTATATACAGGGTATTACGGTACAGAGTCAATGTGGAGACTATATACAGGGTGTTACGGTACAGAGTCAATGTGGAGACTATATACAGGGTGTTACGGTACAGAGTCAATGTGGAGGCTATATACAGGGTATTACGGTACAGAGTCAATGTGGAGACTATATACAGGGTGTTACGGTACAGAGTCAATGTGGAGGCTATATACAGGGTATTACGGTACAGAGTCAATGTGGAGGCTATATACAGGGTATTACGGTACAGAGTCAATGTGGAGACTATATACAGGGTGTTACGGTACAGAGTCAATGTGGAGGCTATATAAAGGGTATTACGGTACAGAGTCAATGTGGAGACTATATACAGGGTGTTACGGTACAGAGTCAATGTGGAGGCTATATAAAGGGTATTACGGTACAGAGTCAATGTGGAGACTATATACAGGGTGTTACGGTACAGAGTCAATGTGGAGGCTATAAACAGGGTGTTACGGTACAGAGTCAATGTGGAGACTATATACAGGGTATTACGGTACAGAGTCAATGTGGAGACTATATACAGGGTATTACGGTACAGAGTCAATGTGGAGGCTATATACAGGGTATTACGGTACAGAGTCAATGTGGAGGCTATATACAGGGTGTTACGGTACAGAGTCAATGTGGAGGCTATATACAGGGTGTTACGGTACAGAGTCAATGTGGAGGCTATATACAGGGTGTTACGGTACAGAGTCAATGTGGAGGCTATATACAGGGTGTTACGGTACAGAGTCAATGTGGAGGCTATATACAGGGTGTTACGGTACAGAGTCAATGTGGAGACTATATACAGGGTGTTACGGTACAGAGTCAATGTGGAGGCTATATACAGGGTATTACGGTACAGACTCAATGTGGAGGCTATATACAGGGTGTTATGGTACAGAGTCAATGTGGAGACTATATACAGGGTGTTACGGTACAGAGTCAATGTGGAGACTATATACAGGGTGTTACGGTACAGAGTCAATGTGGAGACTATATACAGGGTATTACGGTACAGAGTCAATGTGGAGACTATATACAGGTTGTTACGGTACAGAGTCAATGTGGAGACTATATACAGGGTGTTACGGTACAGAGTCAATGTGGAGGCTATATACAGGGTATTACGGTACAGAGTCAATGTGGAGGCTATATACAGGAGGTACCGGTACAGAGTCAATGTGGAGACTATATACAGGGTGTTACGGTACAGAGTCAATGTGGAGGCTGTATACAGGGTATTACGGTACAGAGTCAATGTGGAGACTATATACAGGGTGTTACGGTACAGAGTCAATGTGGAGGCTATATACAGGGTATTACGGTACAGAGTCAATCTGGAGGCTATAGACAGGGTATTACGGTACAGAGTCAATGTGGAGACTATATACAGGGTGTTACGGTACAGAGTCAATGTGGAGGCTATATACAGGGTATTACGGTACAGAGTCAATGTGGAGACTATATACAGGGTGTTACGGTACAGAGTCAATGTGGAGGCTATATACAGGGTATTACGGTACAGAGTCAATGTGGAGGCTATATACAGGAGGTACCGGTACAGAGTCAATGTGGAGGCTATATACAGGGGTACCGGTACAGAGTCAATGTGGAGGCTATATACAGGGGGTACCGGTACAGAGTCAATGTGGAGGCTATATACAGGGTGTTACGGTACAGAGTCAATGTGGAGGCTATATACAGGGTGTTACGGTACAGAGTCAATGTGGAGACTATATACAGGGTGTTACGGTACAGAGTCAATGTGGAGACTATATACAGGGTATTACGGTACAGAGTCAATGTGGAGACTATATACAGGGTGTTACGGTACAGAGTCAATGTGGAGACTATATACAGGGTGTTACGGTACAGAGTCAATGTGGAGGCTATATACAGGGTATTACGGTACAGAGTCAATGTGGAGACTATATACAGGGTGTTACGGTACAGAGTCAATGTGGAGGCTATATACAGGGTATTACGGTACAGAGTCAATGTGGAGGCTATATACAGGGTATTACGGTACAGAGTCAATGTGGAGACTATATACAGGGTGTTACGGTACAGAGTCAATGTGGAGGCTATATAAAGGGTATTACGGTACAGAGTCAATGTGGAGGCTATATAAAGGGTATTACGGTACAGAGTCAATGTGGAGGCTATATACAGGGTGTTACGGTACAGAGTCAATGTGGAGGCTATATACAGGGTGTTACGGTACAGAGTCAATGTGGAGACTATATACAGGGTGTTACGGTACAGAGTCAATGTGGAGACTATATACAGGGTATTACGGTACAGAGTCAATGTGGAGACTATATACAGGGTGTTACGGTACAGAGTCAATGTGGAGACTATATACAGGGTGTTACGGTACAGAGTCAATGTGGAGGCTATATACAGGGTATTACGGTACAGAGTCAATGTGGAGACTATATACAGGGTGTTACGGTACAGAGTCAATGTGGAGGCTATATACAGGGTATTACGGTACAGAGTCAATGTGGAGGCTATATACAGGGTATTACGGTACAGAGTCAATGTGGAGACTATATACAGGGTGTTACGGTACAGAGTCAATGTGGAGGCTATAAACAGGGTGTTACGGTACAGAGTCAATGTGGAGACTATATACAGGGTATTACGGTACAGAGTCAATGTGGAGACTATATACAGGGTATTACGGTACAGAGTCAATGTGGAGGCTATATACAGGGTATTACGGTACAGAGTCAATGTGGAGGCTATATACAGGGTGTTACGGTACAGAGTCAATGTGGAGGCTATATACAGGGTGTTACGGTACAGAGTCAATGTGGAGGCTATATACAGGGTGTTACGGTACAGAGTCAATGTGGAGGCTATATACAGGGTGTTACGGTACAGAGTCAATGTGGAGGCTATATACAGGGTGTTACGGTACAGAGTCAATGTGGAGACTATATACAGGGTGTTACGGTACAGAGTCAATGTGGAGGCTATATACAGGGTATTACGGTACAGACTCAATGTGGAGGCTATATACAGGGCGTTATGGTACAGAGTCAATGTGGAGGCTATATACAGGGTGTTACGGTACAGAGTCAATGTGGAGACTATATACAGGGTGTTACGGTACAGAGTCAATGTGGAGACTATATACAGGGTATTACGGTACAGAGTCAATGTGGAGACTATATACAGGTTGTTACGGTACAGAGTCAATGTGGAGACTATATACAGGGTGTTACGGTACAGAGTCAATGTGGAGGCTGTATACAGGGTATTACGGTACAGAGTCAATGTGGAGACTATATACAGGGTGTTACGGTACAGAGTCAATGTGGAGGCTATATACAGGGTATTACGGTACAGAGTCAATCTGGAGGCTATAGACAGGGTATTACGGTACAGAGTCAATGTGGAGACTATATACAGGGTGTTACGGTACAGAGTCAATGTGGAGGCTATATACAGGGTATTACGGTACAGAGTCAATGTGGAGACTATATACAGGGTGTTACGGTACAGAGTCAATGTGGAGGCTATATACAGGGTATTACGGTACAGAGTCAATGTGGAGGCTATATACAGGAGGTACCGGTACAGAGTCAATGTGGAGGCTATATACAGGGGGTACCGGTACAGAGTCAATGTGGAGGCTATATACAGGGGGTACCGGTACAGAGTCAATGTGGAGGCTATATACAGGGTGTTACGGTACAGAGTCAATGTGGAGGCTATATACAGGGTGTTACGGTACAGAGTCAATGTGGAGACTATATACAGGGTGTTACGGTACAGAGTCAATGTGGAGACTATATACAGGGTATTACGGTACAGAGTCAATGTGGAGACTATATACAGGGTGTTACGGTACAGAGTCAATGTGGAGACTATATACAGGGTGTTACGGTACAGAGTCAATGTGGAGACTATATACAGGGTATTACGGTACAGAGTCAATGTGGAGACTATATACAGGGTGTTACGGTACAGAGTCAATGTGGAGGCTATAAACAGGGTATTACGGTACAGAGTCAATGTGGAGGCTATATACAGGGTATTACGGTACAGAGTCAATGTGGAGGCTATATACAGGGTATTACGGTACAGAGTCAATGTGGAGGCTATATACAGGGTGTTACGGTACAGAGTCAATGTGGAGGCTATATACAGGGTGTTACGGTACAGAGTCAATGTGGAGGCTATATACAGGGTGTTACGGTACAGAGTCAATGTGGAGGCTATATACAGGGTGTTACGGTACAGAGTCAATGTGGAGGCTATATACAGGGTGTTACGGTACAGAGTCAATGTGGAGACTATATACAGGGTGTTACGGTACAGAGTCAATGTGGAGGCTATATACAGGGTATTACGGTACAGACTCAATGTGGAGGCTATATACAGGGTGTTACGGTACAGAGTCAATGTGGAGGCTATATACAGGGTGTTACGGTACAGAGTCAATGTGGAGACTATATACAGGGTGTTACGGTAGAGAGTCAATGTGGAGACTATATACAGGGTATTACGGTACAGAGTCAATGTGGAGACTATATACAGGTTGTTACGGTACAGAGTCAATGTGGAGACTATATACAGGGTGTTACAGTACAGAGTCAATGTGGAGGCTATATACAGGGTATTACGGTACAGAGTCAATGTGGAGACTATATACAGGGTGTTACGGTACAGAGTCAATGTGGAGGCTATATACAGGGTATTACGGTACAGAGTCAATGTGGTGGCTATATACAGGAGGTACCGGTACAGAGTCAATGTGGAGGCTATATACAGGGGGTACCGGTACAGAGTCAATGTGGAGGCTATATACAGGGGGTACCGGTACAGAGTCAATGTGGAGGCTATATACAGGGTGTTACGGTACAGAGTCAATGTGGAGGCTATATACAGGTTGTTACGGTACAGAGTCAATGTGGAGGCTATATACAGGGGGTACCGGTACAGAGTCAATGTGGAGGCTATATACAGGGTATTACGGTACAGAGTCAATGTGGAGGCTATATACAGGGTATTACGGTACAGAGTCAATGTGGAGACTATATACAGGGTGTTACGGTACAGAGTCAATGTGGAGGCTATATACAGGGGATTACGGTACAGAGTCAATGTGGAGACTATATACAGGGGATTACGGTACAGAGTCAATGTGGAGGCTATATACAGGGTGTTACGGTACAGAGTCAATGTGGAGACTATATACAGGGTGTTACGGTACAGAGTCAATGTGGAGGCTATATACAGGGTGTTACGGTACAGAGTCAATGTGGAGGCTATATACAGGGTGTTACGGTACAGAGTCAATGTGGAGACTATATACAGGGTATTACGGTACAGAGTCAACGTGGAGACTATATACAGGGTGTTACGGTACAGAGTCAATGTGGAGGCTATATACAGGGTATTACGGTACAGAGTCAATGTGGAGACTATATACAGGGTGTTACGGTACAGAGTCAATGTGGAGGCTATATACAGGGTATTACGGTACAGAGTCAATGTGGAGGCTATATACAGGGGGTACCGGTACAGAGTCAATGTGGAGGCTATATACAGGGTATTACGGTACAGAGTCAATGTGGAGACTATATACAGGGGGTACCGGTACAGAGTCAATGTGGAGGCTATATACAGGGGGTACCGGTACAGAGTCAATGTGGAGGCTATATACAGGGTGTTACGGTACAGAGTCAATGTGGAGGTTATATACAGAGGATTACGGTACAGAGTCAATGTGCGGGGGGCACCGGTTAGTTGAGGTAATTTATACATGTAGGTAGAGTTATTAAAGTGACTATGCATAGATGATAACAACAGAGAGTAGCAGTGGCATAAAAGAGGAGGGCAAAGCAAATAGTCTGGGTAGACATTTAATTAGATGTTCAGGAGTCTTATGGATTGGGGGTAGAAGCTGTTTAGAAACCTCTTGGATCTAGACTTGGTGCTCCGGTACCGCTTGCCGTGCGGTAGCAGAGAGAACAGTCTATGACTAGGGTGGCTGGAGTCTTTGGTACCGCTTGCCATGCAGGATGGCAGGAAGCTTGGCCCCAGTGATGTACTGGACCGTTCGCTCTACCCTCTGTAGTGCCTTGCGGTCAGAAGCCGAGCAGTTGCCTTACCAGGCAGTGATGCAACCATTCAGGATGCTCTCGATGGTGCAGCTGTAGAAGCTTTTGAGGATCTGAGGACCCATGCCAAATCTTTTCAGTCTCCTGAAATGGGAATAGGTTTAGTCATGCCCTCTTCACGACTGTCTTGGTGTACTTGGAGCATGTTAGTTTGTTGATGTGGACACCAAGGAACTTGAAGCTGTCAAACTGCTCTTCTGCAGCCCCGTCGATGAGAATGGGGGCGTGCTCTGACCTCTTTTTCCTGTAGTTCACAATCATCTCCTTTGTGTTGATCACATTGAGGGATGTGGTTGTTGTCCTGGTGTTAAAAGATTTTATGAAGGTTTAAGATAAATGATTAAATAATTCTAGTGTTGGAGTCGTGCCTGGCCGTGCCTGTCATGAGTGAACAGGGAGTACAGTAGGGGACTGAGCACGCACCGCTCACAATACACGTCATGGTAATCTGTCTGGGAATATTGACCTGATTAAAGTTAACTTATTGTATAGGGGACGGTAGCGTCCAACTTGGGCAAAAAACTTGGGCAAATGAGGCGCGGCAAATTTGTAAAAAATTATATAAAAATCTAACTTTCATTAAATCACACATGTAAGATACTCAATTAAAGCTACACTCGTTGTAAATCCAGCCAACATGTCAGATTTTAAAATGGCTTTTCGGTGAAAGCATAAGAAACTATTATCTGATGACAACACAATAGTAAACAAAGTGGGTAGCATATTTCAACCCTGCAGGCGCTACACAAAACGCAGAAATAAAATATAAAACAGGCCTTACCTTTGACGAGCTTCTTTTGTTGGCACTCCAATATGTCCCATAAACATCACAATTGGTCCTTTTGTTCAATTAATTCCGAACATATAAAATCCAAAATGTCAATTTATTTGGCGTTGTTTTGATCCAGAAAAAAACAGCATCCAAAATGTGTCACTACAAAATATGTCAAAGGTTGCCTATAAATTATGCCAAAATATTTCAAACTACTTTTGTAATACAACTTTAGGTATTTTTAAACGTTAATAATCAAATTGAAGACAGATCTGTTTTCAATAGAGGACGAGAGGAAACTAACGCTACTTTTCATGTCTTGGCCAACTCTCAACAGCCTTACCCTTTTCCAGGATGGCAATTACTTCTTAATTGCACAAATGAATAACCAAATTCAACCAAATTCCAAAGACTGGTGACATCCAGTGGAAGCGGTAGGAACTGAAAAGAAGTTCCTAAGAAATATCGTTTGCCAATGAGAATTCACTGAACAGACAGAGGCCTCAAAAATAAAATTCTGAACGGTTGTCCTCGGGGTTTTGCCTGCTACACAAATTCTGTTATACTCACAGACATGATTCAAACAGTTTTAGAAACTTCGGAGTGTTTTCTATCCAAATCTACTAATAATCTTCGAATAATTTGCATTTCTTATATTCCTGGCATGAGTAGCAGCAAGTTGAAATTGGGCACGCTATTTATCCAAAAGTGAAAATGCTGCCCCCTATACCTTAAGAAGTTAACACATTTTATGCAACACCCTGTGTAGAAAAAGGAATTGCCCCCTTACACCTTTAGCTGCAATGACTCCAACCAAACACTTCCTGTAGTTGATCAGTCCACCTTTAGCTGCAATGACTCCAACCAAACACTTCCTGTAGTTGTTGATCAGTCCACCTTTAGCTGCAATGACTCCAACCAAACACTTCCTGTAGTTGATCAGTCCACCTTTAGCTGCAATGACTCCAACCAAACACTTCCTGTAGTTGATCAGTCCACCTTTAGCTGCAATGACTCCAACCAAACACTTCCTGTAGTTGTTGATCAGTCCACCTTTAGCTGCAACGATTCCAACCAAACACTTCCTGTAGTTGTTGATCAGTCCACCTTTAGCTGCAATGACTCCAACCAAACACTTCCTGTATTTGTTGATCAGTCCACCTTTAGCTGCAATGACTCCAACCAAACACTTCCTGTAGTTGTTGATCAGGTGATGGAAACAGGAAGTTTTGGTAAAATTATGCCGACAAACAATTTGTTCACGTCGTCCAGAAAGTTTGACATTTTAGTCATACATTCTGTCCGTAGACCAGTCTTCCAGGAGCCTTGTCAAATCAAATCAAATCAAATGTTATTGGTCACATACACATAGTTAGCAGATGTTATTGCGAGTGTAGCGAAATGCTTGTGCATTCTAGTTCCGACATTGCAGTAATATCTAACATGTAATATCTAACAATTCCCCAACAAATACCTTATACACACAAATCTAAGTAAAGGGATGGAATAACAATATATACATACAACTATTCAGTATGGTATAAAATACAGTATATACACACGAGAAGAGTAATGTAAGATATTTAAACATTATATAAAGTAGCATTATTAAAGTGACTAGTGATCCATTTATTAAAGTGACCAATGATTTCAAGTCTGTATGTTGGCAGCAGCCTCTCTGTGCTAGTGATGGCTATTTAACAGTCTGATGGCCTTGAGATAGAAGCTGTTTACCAGTCTGATGGCCTCTAGAAGCTATTTAACAGTCTGATGGCCTTGAGATAGAAGCTGTTTTTCAGTCTGATGGTCTATGAGATAGAAGCTGTTTATTAACAGTCTGATGGCCTCTAGATAGAAGCTGTTTTTCAGTCTCTCGGTCCCAGCTTTGATGTACCTGTACTGACCTCACCTTCTGGATGATAGCAGGGTGAACAGGCACTGGCTCGGGTGGTTGTTGTCCTTGATGATCTTTTTGGCCTTCCTGTGACATCGGGTGCTGTAGGTGTCCTGGAGGACATGTTGTTTTTAGGTAGTTTGCCCCCGGCGATGTGTGTGCAGACAACACCACCCTCTGGAGAGTTGTGCGCGGTGCAGTTGCCGTACCAGGTGGTGATACAGCTCAATCAGTCCTGGTGCTGTTGATCAGTCTGTCGCATCGCTGTTGACCCACTCTTGAACTGCTCAGAAACAGATGTGGGTTTCCCAGCATGCTAATTTCATGTCACAACATCTCAATTGGGATTAGGTCTGGACTTTGACCAAACTTAAAATGTTTTGCTTTTTAATTGTGTGTTTTGGATCATTGTCTTGCTGCATGTCCTAGCTGTACCTCAGCTTCAGCTCACAGACGGACGGCCTGACATTCTCCTCTAGATTTCTCTGATACAGAGCAGATTTCATGGTTCCTTCTATTAAGGCAAGTCGTCCAGGTCCTGAGGCAGTAAATCATCCCCGAACCCTCACACTAGCACCACCATGCTTGACCGCTGGTATGAGGTTCTTACTGTGGAATGCAGTGTTTGGTTTTCTCCAGGCATAATGGGACCCATGTCATCCAAAAGATGACTCAAGTTTGCCAAAAAAAGCATCTGGAAGCACCTGGATTATCAACAACACTCTTGGAAATTTTACCAAAACTTCCTGTTTCCATTAGAGTTTTTGAATGACTTTACTGGTATAAAAACTGTGAGTGGAAACTTGTTAGTGAATTGCAACAACAAAAAATAAGTAATGTCCGTTCGGGAAGTTTCCTAAAGCAGTTTCTTTCATCTCATTAATGGGATGCAACTGAAGCAAACACAGTTTGATTGAATCTTGAAAGGCTGATATTTTCCATGTCATTATTTTACTCTCTCATTACCGAGTCCTCTCTGGCCCCTATGAATGGCACGATCCTGCTTTGACAATTCCTTTTCACAAGGGAATGACCACAGCACATCGCAAAAAGAATTGTGTATTGTTGTTG
>NC_092161.1:4827947-4897947 GCF_045791955.1 Oncorhynchus clarkii lewisi
GATGGACAACTCCAATTACAACAAGTCCTCAACGGCTGAGCAGGCGGATATAGGAGTTCCATCTTCCAAACGGCTGGAAAGGTGGAAAGGTGAATGAAAGCAAAAAAACATTTACGCACCTACTAAAATGTAAATGTATTGCCATTGAAAGAAATGGTCTAGTTTTGAAATTATTGTGTGGCTGGTTTTATTCAGAATGGTGACGTCAGAGAGACTGGTGATGGCCGCCAAAGAGCTCCTGTCAGAGAGACTGGTGATGGCCACCAAAGAGCTCCTCAGAGAGAATGGTGATGGCCACCAAAGAGCTCCTCTCAGAGAGACTGGTGATGGCCACCAAAGAGCTCCTGTCAGAGAGACTGGTGATGGCCACCAAAGAGCTCCTCAGAGAGAATGGTGATGGCCACCAAAGTACTCCTGTCAGAGAGAATGGTGATGGCCACCAAAGAGCTCCAGTCAGAGAAACTGGTGATGGCCACCAAAGTACTCCTGTCAGAGAGAATGGTGATGGCCACCAAAGAGCTCCTCAGAGAGAATGGTGATGGCCACCAAAGTACTCCTGTCAGAGAGAATGGTGATGGCCACCAAAGAGCTCCAGTCAGAGAAACTGGTGATGGCCACCAAAGGGCTCCTGTCAGAGAGAATGGTGATGGCCACCAAAGAGCTCCAGTCAGAGAAACTGGTGATGGCCACCAAAGGGCTCCTGTCAGAGAGAATGGTGATGGCCACCAAAAGGGCTCCTGTCAGGAGACTCAGATCCAGGACTTCTCTTTGATTTTGGCAGAGGTGAGTCATCGAGGACATTGAAGTAATAGTAGGTAGTGTGACGCATTCTTCTGGTCCTCAGGTTGCTGTTCAATTAATCGTTTAGAGTGGTGTGTGTATGGCAGCCATCTTAATATGGTCAACTGGTGACTACCTGACTTGTCAGGTGACTTGTCAGGTGACTTGGCTACCATTTTTCCAGGGGCACTTTGCCAATGTGACAGCGAGTTTAATAGTGAACTGTGCATTTACTTCAGAATATATGCAACTGTCATAGTGGTATACTGTAGTAGGAAATGAGTAGTGGTATACATTAGTAGTAAATGGTATAGTGGTATACTGTAGTAGGAAATGGCATAATGGTATACTGTAGTAGTAAATGGTATAATGGTATACTGTAGTAGTAAATGGTATAATGGTATACTGTAGTAGTAAATGGTATAATGGTATACTGTAGTAGTAAATGGTATAATGGTATACTGTAGTAGTAAATGGTATAATGGTATAATGGTATAATGGAATACTGTAGTAGTAAATGGTATAATGGTATACTGTAGTAGTAAATGGTATAATGGTATAATGGTATACTGTAGTAGTAAATGGTATAATGGTATAATGGTATACTGTAGTAGTAAATGGTATAATGGTATAATGGTATACTGTAGTAGTAAATGGTATAATGGTATACTGTAGTAGTAAATGGTATAATGGTATACTGTAGTAGTAAATGGTATAATGGTATACTGTAGTAGTAAATGGTATAATGGTATAATGGTATACTGTAGTAGTAAATGGTATAATGGTATACTGTAGTAGTAAATGGTATAATGGTATAATGGTATACTGTAGTAGTAAATGGTATAATGGTATACTGTAGCAGTAAATGGTACAGTGCCTTGCGAAAGTATTCGGCCCCCTTGAACTTTGCGACCTTTTGCCACATTTCAGGCTTCAAACATAAAGATATAAAACTGTATTTTTTGTGAAGAATCAACAACAAGTGGGACACCATGAAGTGGAACGACATTTATTGGATATTTCAAACTTTTTTGACAAATCAAAAACTGAAAAATTGGGCGTGCAAAATGATTCAGCCCCCTTAAGTTAATACTTTGTAGCGCCACCTTTTGCTGCGATTACAGCTGTAAGTCGCTTGGGGTATGTCTCTATCAGTTTTGCACATCGAGAGACTGAATTTTTTTCCCATTCCTCCTTGCAAAACAGCTCGAGCTCAGTGAGGTTGGATGGAGAGCATTTGTGTACAGCAGTTTTCAGTTCTTTCCACAGATTCTCGATTGGATTCAGGTCTGGACTTTGACTTGGCCATTCTAAAACCTAGATATGTTTATTTTTGAACCATTCCATTGTAGATTTTGCTTTATGTTTTGGATCATTGTCTTGTTGGAAGACAAATCTCCATCCCAGTCTCAGGTCTTTTGCAGACTCCATCAGGTTTTCTTCCAGAATGGTCCTGTATTTGGCTCCATCCATCTTCCCTTCAATTTTAACCATCTTCCCTGTCCCTGCTGAAGAAAAGCAGGCCCAAACCATGATGCTGCCACCACCATGTTTGACAGTGGAGATGGTGTGTTCAGGGTGATGAGCTGTGTTGCTTTTACGCCAAACATAACGTTTTGCATTGTTGCCAAAAAGTTCAATTTTGGTTTCATCTGACCAGAGCACCTTCTTCCACATGTTTGGTGTGTCTCCCAGGTGGCTTGTGGCAAACTTTAAACAACACTTTTTATGGATATCTTTAAGAAATGGCTTTCTTCTTGCCACTATTCCATAAAGGCCAGATTTGTGCAATATACGACTGATTGTTGTCCTATGGACAGAGTCTCCCACCTCAGCTGTAGATCTCTGCAGTTCATCCAGAGTGATCATGGGCCTCTTGGCTGCATCTCTGATCAGTCTTCTCCTTGTATGAGCTGAAAGTTTAGAGGGACGGCCAGGTCTTGGTAGATTTGCAGTGGTCTGATACTCCTTCCATTTCAATATTATCGCTTGCACAGTGCTCCTTGGGATGTTTAAAGCTTGGGAAATCTTTTTGTATCCAAATCCGGCTTTAAACTTCTTCACAACAGTATCTCGGACCTGCCTGGTGTGTTCCTTGTTCTTCATGATGCTCTCTGCGCTTTTAACGGACCTCTGAGACTATCACAGTGCAGGTGCATTTATACGGAGACTTGATTACACACAGGTGGATTGTATTTATCATCATTAGTCATTTAGGGCAACATTGGATCATTCAGAGATCCTCACTGAACTTCTGGAGAGAGTTTGCTGCACTGAAAGTAAAGGGGCTGAATAATTTTGCACGCCCAATTTTTCAGTTTTTGATTTGTAAAAAAAGTTTGAAATATCCAATAAATGTCGATCCACTTCATGATTGTGTCCCACTTGTTGTTGATTCTTCACAAAAAATACAGTTTTATATATTTATGTTTGAAGCCTGAAATGTGGCAAAAGGTCGCAAAGTTCAAGAGGGCCGAATACTTTCGCAAGGCACTGTATAATGGTATAATGGTATACTGTAGCAGTAAATTGTATAATAGCATAATGGTATACTGTAGTAGTAAATGTTATAATGGTATAGTGGTATACTGTAGTAGTAAATGGTATAATGGTATACTGTAGCAGTAAATGGTATAATGGTATAATGGTATACTGTAGTAGTAAATGGTATAATGGTATAATGGTATACTGTAGCAGTAAATGGTATAATAGTATAATGGTATACTGTAGTAGTAAATGGTATAATGGTATAATGGTACACTGTAATAGTAAATGGTATAATGGTATAATTTAGTAGTAAATGGTATAATGGTATAATGGTATACTGTAGTAGTAAATGGTATATTGGTATAATGGTATACTGTAGTAGTAAATGGTATATTGGTATAATGGTATAATGGTATACTGTAGTAGTAAATGGTTTATTGGTATAATGGAATACTGTAGTGGTAAATGGTATAATGGTATAATGGAATACTGTAGTGGTAAATGGTATAATGGTATAATGGTATACTGTAGCAGTAAATGGTATAATGGTATAATGGAATACTGTAGTGGTAAATGGCATAATGGTATAATGGTATACTGTAGTAGTAAATTGTATAATGGTATACTGTAGTAGTAAATGGTATAATGGTATACTGTAGTAGTAAATGGTATAATGGTATACTGTAGTAGTAAATGGTATAATGGTATAATGGTATAATGGAATACTGTAGTGGTAAATGGTATAATGGTATAATGGTATACTGTAGTAGTAAATGGTATAATGGTATACTGTAGTAGTAAATGGTATAATGGTATAATGGTATAATGGAATACTGTAGCAGTAAATGGTATAATGGTATAATGGAATACTGTAGTGGTAAATGGTATAATGGTATAATGGTATACTGTAGTAGTAAATTGTATAATGGTATACTGTAGTAGTAAATGGTATAATGGTATACTGTAGTAGTAAATGGTATAATGGTATACTGTAGTAGTAAATGGTATAATGGTATACTGTAGTAGTACATGGTATAATGGTATACTGTAGCAGTAAATGGTATAATGGTATATTGTAGTAGTAAATGGTTTAATGGTGTCACTCAATTGAAATCTATTCATCAGGTCCTTAAATATGAATTTCAAATGACTGGGGATACAGAGTTGATCAGGCTGTTGATTGTGGCCTGTTCAATGTTGTCCCACTCCTCTTCAATGGCTGTGTGAAGTTGTTGGATATTGTCAGGAACTGGAACACGCTTTTGCACACGTCGATCCAGAGCATCCCAAACATGCTCAATTGTTGATGTGCCTGGTGAGTATGCAAGACATTTTCAGCTTCCAGGAATTGTGTACATATCCTTGCGACATGGGGCCGTGCATTATCATGCTGAAACATGAGGTGATGGTGGTGGATGAATGGCACGACAACGGACCTCATGATCTCATCACGATATCTCTGTGCGTTCAAAATTACATTGATAAAATGCAATTGTGTTCGTTGCCCATAGCTTATACCTGCCCATATCATAACCCCACCACCATGGAGCACTCTGTTCACAAAGTTGACGTCAGCCAACTTTCAGCCAACCGTCAGCCAACCGCTCGCCCACACGACGCCATACAGTTGAAACCAGAATTCATCCGGGAAGAGCACACTTCTCCAGGGTGCCAGTGGCCATCGAAGATTAGCATTTGTCCACTGAAGTCAGTTTACAACTCCAAACTACAGTCAGGTCAAGACCCTGGTGAGGACGACGAGAACGCAGAAGACGCTTTCTGACCATTTTTGCTGAATTTCTTTGACTCTGCAAACCCACAGTTTCGTCAGCTGTCCAGGTGGCTGGTCTCAAATGAATCCCGCAGGTGAAGGAGACGGATGTGGAAGACCTGCGTTGGCATGGTTACACTAGGTCTGCAGTTGTGAGGCCGGTTGAAAGTCCTGTCTCTAAAACTACACTGTAGGTGGCTTATGGTAGAGAAATTAACATTGAATTCTCTGGCAACAGCTCTGTTGGACATTCCTGCAGTCAACATGTCAATTGCACTCTCCTTCAAAACAGTGGCGTTGTGTTGTGTGTCAAAATTGTACATTTCACAGTAGTCTTTTACTGTCCCTACAATGTACCCGTCCGTGTAAGGCGGTTTGATCATCTTCTTGATATGCCACACTTTTCAGGTGAAGGGATTATTATTTGAACAATTTGAGAGAAATAAAACTTTGTGACTAGGTAACATTTCTGAGATCTTTTATTTCAGCTCATGAAACATTGAAACCGTTGCATTTATATTTTTTGTTCAATTGTACGTGATATAATCTTGCTATGTCACGTCATTGGGCAAAAAAAACAGAGCCCTAGCCATAACAAAACCGTAAACACAACATCTCTATGAAGTACTCTCTATGAAGTACTCTCTATGAAGTACTCTCTGAATATTACTGCATATTAAAAACATACCTTGGCTTACTCCTTGATACCACTGGTAGAAAAACAGCATGTTTAAAAAAAGGTAAACACAAAACCCCCACAAAAAGATAAAGTCCTTTTCCACAGCACCGATAATAACACGGGCCAGACAGAAGTAGGTCCAATCTGACATACTATTATTTACATGACGGTATAAGATGATGATATTCCTTTAAGTGCTAAATTGTATATTGTATATTGTTATATTCTGTTGTTGTAATATTGGATATCAGTTCAGTTCTACAGGCAAGACGATAATAACAAAACCAACAACACCACATAGACATATATATATATATATACACACACATACACAGTACTAAACGTTTGGACACACTTACTCATTCAAGGGTTTTTCTTTGTGTGTTACTATATTCTACATTGTAGAAAACTAGTGAAGACAGTAAGCAACAAAAAAGTGTTAAACAAATCCAAATATATTTTATATGAGGTTCTTCAATGTAGCCACCCTTTACCTTGATGACTGCTTTGCACACTCTTGGCCTTCTCTCAACCAGCTTCATGAGGTAGTCACCTGGAATGCATTTCAATTAACAGGTGTGCCTTGTTAAAAGTTAATTTGTGGAATTTCTTTCCTTCTTAATGCGTTTGAGACAATCAGTTGTGTTGTGACAAGGTAGGGCTGGTATACAGAAGATAGTTTTATTTGGTAAAAACACAAATATACATCATGACAAGAACAGCTCAAATAAGCGAAGAGAAACGACAGTCTATCATTACTGTAAGACATGAAGGTCAGTCAATAAGGAACATTTCAAGAACTTTTAAAGTTAATTTAAGTGCAGTCGCAAAAACCATCAGACGCTATGATGAAACTGGTTCTCATGAGAACCGCCAAAGGAAAGGAAGACCCAGAGTTACCTCTGCTGGAGAGGATATGTTCATTTGAGTTACCAGCCTCAGATTACACCCCAAATAAATGCTTCACAGAGTTCAAGTCACAAACACATCAACTGTTCAGAGACTGTGAATCAGGCCTTAATGGTTCAATTTCTGCAAAGAAACTACTATTAAAGTACACCATTAAAAATAAAAGACTTGCTTGGGCCAAAAAACACGAGCAATGGACATTAGACTGGTGGAAATCTGTCCTTTGGTCTGATGAGTCCCAATTTGAGATTTTTGGTTTCAACCGCCGTGTCTTTGAGAGGCAGAGTAGGTGAACGGATGATCTCCGCATGTGTGGTTCCCACCGTGAAGCACGGAGGAGGAGGTGTGATGGTGCTTTGCTAGTGACACTGTCTGTGATATATTTAGAATTCAAGGCACACTTAACCAGTCTGGCTACCATAGCATTCTACAGCGATACGCCATCCCATCTGGGTTGTGCTTAGTGGGACTATCATTTGTTTTTCACCAGGACAATGACCCAGCACACCTCCAGGATGTGTAAGGGCTATTTGACCAGGAAGGAGAGTGATGGAGTGCTGCATCAGATGACCTGGCCTCCACAATCCCCCGACCTCAACCCAATTGAGATGGTTTGGGATGAGTTTGACTACAGAGTGAAGGAAAAGCAGCCAACAAATGCTCAGCATATGTGGGAACTTCAAGACTGTTGGAAAAGCATTTCAGGTGAAACTAGTTGAGATAATGTCAAGAGTGTGCAAAGCTGTCATCAAGGCAAAGGGTGGCTATTTGAAGAATCTAAAATATATATTATATATTATATTTTGAATTAGCTTAACACTTTTTTGGTTACTACATGATTCCATATGTGTTATGTCATAGTTTTGATGTCTTCACTATTATTCTACAATGTAGAAAACAGTACAAATAAAGAAATACCCTGGAATGAGTAGGTGTGTCCAGACTTTTGACTGGTACTGCACTTTACAGTTTAAAGTAATTCTAGCAATTACGTCAAATACATACAGTTTATAAAATGAACCAGATGACATTAAAACATTGAAACGGGACTGCACTGAGCACCAGCCTTGCTCTCTCCCATCTCTCTTCATTCAGCGCTGCCCGTACCTGTGATAAATGTCTATAGTTTCCGTGGAGACGTCCTCTGACGTTGCGGCTAGTGAAAAGGCCAGAAAAACGTTTCAGTCATTTTCAGCTTTTGACAGCAGAGATGAGTGTTCACGGCCCATTCAGCCAAACGGACAGCAGAGATGATTGATTCTGTGTTTGGTGAGAGAGGAGAGATGGAGCCCCTGACCTTCGGAACACGTAACACTCAGTCAGAACACGGAACACTCAGTCGGAACAATCAGCCAGAATTTGGAACACTCATTCAGAACACGGAACACTCAGTCAGAACATGGAACAATCAGTCAGAACACAGAACACTCAGTCAGAACACGGAACAATCAGTCAGAACACAGAACACTCAGTCAGAACACAGAACACTCAGTCAGAACACGGAACACTCAGTCAGAACACGGAACACTCAGTCGGAAGACTCAGTCAGAACATGGAACACTCAGCCAGAACATGGAACACCCGGTCAGAACACGGAACATTCAGATCACAGCAAAAACCCGGAATGCCTTTCCTCCTGGTGGGTTCTGAAGACTGGTGGGGAGAGCGGAGGGGAGGGGGAGAGATGAGGGGTGAGAGGGAGAGGAGGAAAGGAGGAAGAGGGGGAGGAGGAGTGGACAGAAAACAGGAATCAGTTTCACTGCCTGTGAAATGCGTCAGAATCTCACCGTCCTGGATGTTCTACCCAGAAAGACAGACAGATAGACAGACAGACAGCTGATAAACACAAACAAACACAGCTGACCAGACTGTTTTACAGAGAAACATCGATGTCAACCATGAACGCCATGAACGCGCGACACAAAGAAATACAAGTCTTTGCTGTTTCAACAAACTGATAAAACAGATAGACTTAACTTCACACCATCTTGAAAAAAGAAAGACACAGAGACGTGCAGCTTTTACACAAATAGAGAGAGGACAGACTGACACAAATAGAGAGAGGACAGACTGACACAAATAGAGAGAGGACAGACTGACACAAATAGAGAGACGACAGACTGACACAAATAGAGAGAGGACAGACTGACACAAATAGAGAGAGGACAGACTGACACAAATAGAGAGAGGACAGACTGACACAAATAGAGAGACGACAGACTGACACAAATAGAGAGACGACAGACTGACACAAATAGAGAGACGACAGACTGACACAAATAGAGAGACGACAGACTGACACAAATAGAGAGACGACAGACTGACACAAATAGAGAGAGGACAGACTGACACAAATAGAGAGAGGACAGACTGACACAAATAGAGAGAGGACAGACTGACACAAATAGAGAGAGGACAGACTGACACAAATAGAGAGAGGACAGACTGACACAAATAGAGAGACGACAGACTGACACAAATAGAGAGAGGACAGACTGACACAAATAGAGAGAGGACAGACTGACACAAATAGAGAGAGGACAGACTGACACAAATAGAGAGAGGACAGACTGACACAAATAGAGAGAGGACAGACTGAAACAAATAGAGAAACGACAGACTGACACAAATAGAGACACGACAGACTGACACAAATAGAGAAACGACAGACTGACACAAATAGAGAGATGACAGACTGACACAAATAGAGAGAGGACAGACTGACACAAATAGAGAGAGGACAGACTGACACAAATAGAGAGAGGACAGACTGACACAAATAGAGAAACGACAGACTGACACAAAAAGAGACACGACAGACTGAAACAAATAGAGAGATGACAGACTGACACAAATAGAGAGATGACAGACTGACACAAATAGAGACACGACAGACTGACACAAATAGAGAGATGACAGACTGACACAAATAGAGAGAGGACAGACTGACACAAATAGAGAGAGGACAGACTGACACAAATAGAGAGAGGACAGACTGACACAAATAGAGAGAGGACAGACTGACACAAATAGAGAGAGGACAGACTGACACAAATAGAGAGAGGACAGACTGAAACAAATAGAGAAACGATAGCCTGACACAAATAGAGACACGACAGACTGACACAAATAGAGAAACGACAGACTGACACAAATAGAGAGATGACAGACTGACACAAATAGAGAGAGGACAGACTGACACAAATAGAGAGAGGACAGACTGACACAAATAGAGAGAGGACAGACTGACACAAATAGAGAGAGGACAGACTGACACAAATAGAGAGAGGACAGACTGACACAAATAGAGAGAGGACAGACTGACACAAATAGAGAGAGGACAGACTGACACAAATAGAGAGAGGACAGACTGACACAAATAGAGAAACGACAGACTGACACAAAAAGAGACACGACAGACTGAAACAAATAGAGAGATGACAGACTGACACAAATAGAGAGATGACAGACTGACACAAATAGAGACACGACAGACTGACACAAATAGAGAGATGACAGACTGACACAAATAGGGAGAGGACAGACTGACACAAATAGAGAGAGGACAAACTGACACAAATAGAGAGAGGACAGACTGACACAAATAGAGAGAGGACAGACTGACACAAATAGAGAGAGGACAGACTGACACAAATAGAGAGAGGACAGACTGACACAAATAGAGAAACGACAGACTGACACAAATAGAGAGAGGACAGACTGACACAAATAGAGACACGACAGACTGACACAAATAGAGAGATGACAGACTGACACAAATAGAGAGATGACAGACTGACACAAATAGGCATCCCACTAGGTTGACATGGACACACACAGAGAGAGAGAGATAGAGGAGGTGTGGCCTGACATGCTAGGAAAGACAGATAGATCTGAACCGGATCTTTAGCCCTGAAGAGATGTCGCTGCTAGGCTAGGTATCACTAATACAAAGCGATATACCACTACAACTAGACTATATAACACTAATACTAACCTATATACCACTAATACTAGACTATACAACACTAATACTAGACTATACAACACTAATACTAGACAATATAACACCAATACTAGACTATATAACACTAATACTAGACTATATACCACTAATACAAAGCTATATACCACTACAACTAGACTATATAACACTAATACTAGACTATATACCACTAATACTAGACTATATAACACTAATACCAGGATATACAACACTAATACTAGATTATATACCACGAATACTATACTATATACCACTAATACTAGACTATATAACACTAATACTAGACTATATACCACTAACACTAGACTATATAACACTAATACTAGGTTATATAACACTAATAAATAGGTTATATAACACTAATACTAGACTATATAACAGTAATGCTAGACTATATAACACTAATCCTAGACTATATAACAGTAATACTAGACTATATAACACTAATACTAGACTATATAACACTAATCCTAGACTATATAACACTAATACTAGACTATATAACACTAATCCTAGACTATATAACACTAACACTAGACTATATAACAGTAATACTATACTATATACCACTAATACTAGACTATATAACACTAATACTAGACTATATACCACTAACACTAGACTATATAACACTAATACTAGGTTATATAACACTAATAAATAGGTTATATAACACTAATACTAGACTATATAACAGTAATACTAGACTATATAACACTAATACTAGACTATATAACACTAATCCTAGACTATATAACACTAATACTAGATTATATAACAGTAATACTGACACAAATAGAGAGATGACAGACTGACACAGAGAGATGACAGACTGACACAAATAGAGAGATGACAGACTGACACAAATAGGCATCCCACTAGGTTGACATGGACACACACAGAGAGAGAGAGATAGAGGAGGTGTGGCCTGACATGCTAGGAAAGACAGATAGATCTGAACCGGATCTTTAGCCCTGAAGAGATGTCGCTGCTAGGCTAGGTATCACTAATACTAGACTATAAAACACTACTGCTAGACTATATAACACTAATACTAAGCTATATACCACTAATACTAGACTATATAACACTAATACTAGACTATATAACACTAATACTAAGCTATATACCACTAATACTAGACTATATAACACTAATACTAGACTATATAACACTAATACTAGACTATATACCACTAATACTAGACTATATACCAATAATACTAGACTATATACCACTAATACTAGACTATATACCACCAATATAAAGCTATATACCACTACAACTAGACTATATAACACTAATACTAACCTATATACCACTAATACTAGACTATACAACACTAATACTAGACTATACAACACTAATACTAGACAATATAACACTAATACTAGACTATATAACACTAATACTAGACTATATAACACTAATACCAGGATATACAACACTAATACTAGATTATATACCACGAATACTATACTATATACCACTAATACTAGACTATATAACACTAATACTAGACTATATACCACTAACACTAGACTATATAACACTAATACTAGGTTATATAACACTAATAAATAGGTTATATAACACTAATACTAGACTATATAACAGTAATACTAGACTATATAACACTAATACTAGACTATATAACACTAATCCTAGACTATATAACACTAACACTAGACTATATAACAGTAATACTAGACTATATAACACTAATACTAGACTATACAACACTACTGCTAGGCTATATAACACTAATACTAGACTATATAACACTAATCCTAGACTATATAACACTAACACTAGACTATATAACAGTAATACTAGACTATATAACACTAATACTAGACTATATAACACTAATACTAGACTATATGCCACTAACACTAGACTATATACCACTAATACTAGACTATATAACACTAATACTAGACTATATAAGACTAACACTAGACTATATAACACTAATACTAGGACTATATACCACTAATAAATAGGTTAGATAACACTAATACCAGGCTAGATACCACTAATACTAGGCTGTGTAATACTAATGTTTATCTAGCTAAACCTGTATTTCTAATGTGCAAGCTGGCCTGCACAGAACTTCAGCACTTTTATTGTCCAGAAACTAGCACAGATTGAACTGCTCCTCTGTTTCCAGAGACTGGTAAAAGAGACTGTTAAAGAGACAGGTAAAGAGACTGGTAAAGAGACTGGTAAAGAGACAGGTAAAGAGACTGGCAAAGAGACTGGCAAAGAGACTGGTAAAGAGACAGGTAAATAGACTGGCAAAGAGACTGGCAAAGAGACTGGTAAAGAGACAGGAATATAGACTGGCAAAGAGACTGGCAAAGAGACTGGTAAAGAGACAGGTAAATAGACTGGCAAAGAGACTGGCAAAGAGACTGGTAAAGAGACAGGTAAAGAGACAGGTAAAGAGACTGGTAAAGAGACTGGTAAAGAGACAGGTAAATAGACTGGCAAAGAGACAGGTAAATAGACTGGCAAAGAGACTGGCAAAGAGACTGGTAAAGAGACAGGTAAAGAGACAGGTAAAGAGACTGGTAAAGAGACTGGTAAAGAGACAGGTAAAGAGACAGGCAAAGAGACTGGTAAAGAGACAGGTAAAGAGACAGGCAAAGAGACTGGTAAAGAGACAGGTAAAGAGACAGGTAAAGAGAC
This sequence comes from Oncorhynchus clarkii lewisi, assembly GCF_045791955.1. Lineage (NCBI taxonomy): Eukaryota > Metazoa > Chordata > Actinopteri > Salmoniformes > Salmonidae > Oncorhynchus > Oncorhynchus clarkii. The sequence goes on from NC_092161.1 coordinate 4,841,274, forward strand.
TGTTAAAGAGACAGGCAAAGAGACTGGTAAAGAGACAGGTAAAGAGACAGGTAAAGAGACTGGTAAAGAGACTGGTAAAGAGACAGGTAAAGAGACTGTTAAAGAGACAGGTAAAGAGACAGGCAAAGAGACTGGTAAAGAGACAGTTAAAGAGACAGGCAAAGAGACTGGTAAAGAGACAGGTAAAGAGACAGGTAAAGAGACAGGTAAAGAGACACGTAAAGAGACTGGTAAAGAGACAGGTAAAGAGACAGGCAAAGAGACTGGTAAAGAGACAGGTAAAGAGACAGGTAAAGAGACAGGTAAAGAGACTGGTAAAGAGACAGGTAAAGAGACAGGTAAAGAGACTGGTAAAGAGACAGGTAAATAGACTGGCAAAGAGACTGGCAAAGAGACTGGTAAAGAGACAGGTAAAGAGACAGGTAAAGAGACTGGTAAAGAGACTGGTAAAGAGACAGGTAAAGAGACAGGCAAAGAGACTGGTAAAGAGACAGGTAAAGAGACAGGCAAAGAGACTGGTAAAGAGACAGGTAAAGAGACAGGTAAAGAGACTGTTAAAGAGACAGGCAAAGAGACTGGTAAAGAGACAGGTAAAGAGACAGGTAAAGAGACTGGTAAAGAGACTGGTAAAGAGACAGGTAAAGAGACTGTTAAAGAGACAGGTAAAGAGACAGGCAAAGAGACTGGTAAAGAGACAGTTAAAGAGACAGGCAAAGAGACTGGTAAAGAGACAGGTAAAGAGACAGGTAAAGAGACAGGTAAAGAGACACGTAAAGAGACTGGTAAAGAGACAGGTAAAGAGACAGGCAAAGAGACTGGTAAAGAGACAGGTAAAGAGACAGGTAAAGAGACAGGTAAAGAGACTGGTAAAGAGACAGGTAAAGAGACAGGTAAAGAGACTGGTAAAGAGACAGGTAAAGAGACAGGCAAAGAGACTGGTAAAGAGACAGGTAAAGAGACAGGCAAAGAGACTGGTAAAGAGACAGGTAAAGAGACAGGTAAAGAGACAGGTAAAGAGACAGGCAAAGAGACAGGTAAAGAGACAGGTAAAGAGACAGGTAAAGAGACAGGTAAAGAGACAGGTAAAACAGAAGTAGTACGTACTGCATAGCTCTGGCTCAACTATTCCCTTCCTGATACAGTCAGACTGACAGTCAGACAGACTCTCCAATTCTAGCCCATCTACTTTGTGATCACACTTTATCTTATACTGTGATAACATGTTATCGTTACATTTCCGACCTTCATTAAAATCACATTTCCTTATTTTCAGTCAGGCAATAGTCTCTCTCTCTCTCTCTCTCTCTCTCTCTCTCTCTCTCTCTCTCTCTCTCTCTCTCTCTCTCTCTCTCTCTCTCGGGCCTTACAGTACTGTATATGGTTATGTTCCAAATGGCATCATATAACAGCATTATGGGCCCTGGTCAAAAGTAGTGCACTATGTAGGAAATCGGGCCTCATTTAAGATGCACGCTTTAACCTGTGCTGGTGTGTGCTAGACACCAGGCGTGAGATGAATGACCACAGGGTGGGATAAGCTCCACACAGCCGTGGGTTGGTCCATACCTCTCGGAAGTAATGCCGTTTTGGTACGAGGCAATGTACTGTTTCCGCTTGTCTACCGGCATCACGTCGATGTAGCCACCCACATTGTTCTGAAGCACCCCAGCGTGAACCGCCACCCGGCATATACTGGATTTCTGTAGAGAGAGAGAGAGAGAGAGAGAGGGAGGGATGGAGAGAGAGAGAGAGAGAGAGAGAGAGAGAGAGAGAGATAGAGAGATAGCGAGAGAGAGAGAGAGAGGGAGGGAGACAAAAAAAGATGGTTAGAGAGTTGGGCTGGTGAACAACCGATCGAGAGACCGCCGTGAAAAATTACAGAATTAGTCATGCTGTCCAATTTTCTACTTCTTAAAGAATTGTCTCTTGTTAAATACTAATGTTTTTTTCTAACCTGACTTATTCATTAAAAATAAGAATTTGTTCTGACTTGCCTAGTTAAATAAAGGTGAAATTAAAATGAATACAAATTGGTGTGACTTATTCGTAAGACTAGGCGTATAGCTAAGATCCGTTTAGGTGCGACCGCAAGCACGTGAGACATCCCGTGGGTTCACAATCTGCAGGAAGTCATCTGTGTGGAACCTTGCAGGAAGGAGGAGCACATTATGGTGTGAACTGTGACAGAACGCAGTTATACGGTTGAGCCCTCGTACTGTGACACAATTATGATTTGTTGGGCCTTAACCATCTTCAACGGTGAATGGTTCACTGCTCCATTTGTGCTAATCTTATAATAAAGTTGTTGTTTGAAGAATCTGCAGTCTCTCTCTTTAGATTTTCTGCCACAAGAGAGAAATACGTAAGAGATAAGTGAAAGAGAGGGAGAGAGAAAGGAAGAGAGAAGAGGAAGAGGGAGAGAGGGAAGAGGGAGAGAAGAGAGAGAGGAAGAGGGAGAGAAGAGGGAGAGGAAGAGGGAGAGAAGAGGGAGAGGAAGAGGGAGAGAAGAGAGAGAGGAAGAGGGAGAGGGAAGAGGGAGAGAAGAGAGAGAGGAAGAGGGAGAGAGAATGGGAAGAGAGGTTGAGATATAAAGATGTGGGACAGACAGAGAGGCTGAGAGCGAGAAAGAGGGACAAGAGAGACCAAAGAGAGAGGGAGAGACGTAAGAAACGAAGAGAGAGAGAGCGCAAGAGAGAGAGAACACTGTGAGGAACCTCTGTAGTCAAGACTGAATCAGACACTCTACAACAGCCCTGTGATCTGAGGTATGACATCATGACACATCAGGGATTCTAACACACCAGATTCTCCACTGACCTGAGATTTGACATCATGACACATCAGGGATTCTAAGAACACACCAGATTCTCCACTGACCTGAGATTTGACATCATGACACATCAGGGATTCTAAGAACACACCAGATTCTCCACTGACCTGAGATTTGACATCATGACACATCAGGGATTCTAAGAACATACCAGATTCTCCACTGACCTGAGATTTGACATCATGAAACATCAGGGATTCTAAGAACGCACCAGATTTGCCTCTGAGCTGAGTCACTTACATCTGAATAGATTCCGGTTCCGATGACCCGTGATATGTTAGGGTTCTCCTCCATGCAGTTCCGGGGGCAATATAACCTGAAAACAGACAGGATCAGTGTAGCTTTATGTTTAAACAAATAGTATTTACTCTATAAAGGGGTAGTGTTGTGAGATGGAGGAGGGTCGATGAAAGAGATAGAGAGTCAGAGAGAGACCATGCCCACAACCTATTTAGATCTAGATCAGACCTTAAAAATAAATAAGGAAATTATCTCAACAGATAAGAATGTCTTCTTGTGTGTTACCTACTGTATATCCCCCCAATATAATCCACATACTTTAACAAAGACATCTTCTCCATGCTAGAAGGGGAGATCAACCATTTCCAGGCCCAGGGACAGGTACTATTCTATAGGTCCTAAACACCAAAACTGGACAAGAACCTGACACTCTCAGCGCACAGGGGGACAAACACCTGCCTGGAGGTGACAGCATTCCCTTCCCAAATATGCCCTCCTAGACACAACTATGACAACACAACCAACAAAAACAGGTCACAACTCCTGCAGCTCTGTCTTACACTGTGTCTATACATAGTCAATGGTAGGCTCCGAGGGGACTCCTATGGTTGGTACACTTAGCTCATCTCTTGGTAGTAGTACTGTAGACTACTTTATCACTGACCCCAACCCTGAGTCTCTCAGAGCGTTCACAGTCAGCCAACTGACACGCCTGTCAGACTGAAGAGCTATCTATGCAAAACCTTTTTGGCCATTTAACAAAGAACAAAGATCAAAAGATGATAATTTACAAAAAAAAAGAGTCAGTTATTAAAGACTACCAGAGAGTTATCAATGCAAAATGGAGATGTCTGTAAAAACCATATCTCCAACCTTTTCGACCCTTTAAGAACCAAGACAAGAAACTTATACATGATAATTTACAAAACGTAGAATCAGCTATTAAAGACTATCAGAACCCACTGGATTCTCCAATTACATTGGATGAGGTACAGGACAAAATTCAAACCCTCCAACCCCAAAAGGCCTGTGGTGTTGATGGTATACTAAACAAAATTCTAAAATATACAGGCCACAAATTCAAATGGGCTATTTTTAAACACTTTAACATAATCCTTAGCTCTGGGATCTTCCCCAATATTTGGAACCAAGGTCTGGTCTCCCACAATCCACAAATATAATCCCAATCTGTGTCAACAGCAATCTCTGAAAATCCTCTTCAGCATCATCAACAGCAGACGGCAACATTTCCTCAGTGAAAAAAATGTCCTGAGCAAATACTGTAAAGCAGACCACGTATACACCCTGCACACCCATACTGACAAACAAACAAACCAAAACAAACCAAAAGCCTTCTCATGCTTTGTTCATTTCTAATAAGTTTTTTGACTCAATTTGGCACGGGAGTCCGCTATACATATTAAAGGAAAGCATAAATGATATTATAAAAATCAATGTACATGTGAGACAGACTTAAGCTCCACAGCTCTTCAAGATAAAAAATCTATGAATTGGCGAAGGCACTAGAACAATCTGCAGCACCCGGCCTCACCCTACTGGACTCGGAAATCAAAATGTATACTGTATGCTGATGATCTGGTGCTTTAAAACTCGACATCCCTATTAGGATCTGGCAAAATAAATATGTCAATAACTTATAGAACTAATTGCTCTCTATGGTTGTGAGGTCTGGAGTCCATTGCTCTCTATGGTTGTGAGGTCTGGAGTCCAATGCTCTCTATGGTTGTGAGGTCTGGAGTCCATTGCTCTCTATGGTTGTGAGGTCTGGAGTCCATTGCTCTCTATGGTTGTGAGGTCTGGAGTCCATTGCTCTCTATGGTTGTGAGGTCTGGAGTCCAATGCTCTCTATGGTTGTGAGGTCTGGAGTCCATTGCTCTCTATGGTTGTGAGGTCTGGAGTCCATTGCTCTCTATGGTTGTGAGGTCTGGAGTCCAATGCTCTCTATGGTTGTGAGGTCTGGAGTCCATTGCTCTCTATGGTTGTGAGGTCTGGAGTCCATTGCTCTCTATGGTTGTGAGGTCTGGAGTCCAATGTTCTCTATGGTTGTGAGGTCTGGAGTCCATTGCTCTTTATGGTTGTGAGGTCAGGAGTCCATTGCTCTCTATGGTTGTGAGGTCTGGAGTCCAATGCTCTCTATGGCTGTGAGGTCTGGAGTCCATTGCTCTCTATGGTTGTGAGGTCTGGAGTCCAATGCTCTCTATGGTTGTGAGGTCTGGAGTCCATTGCTCTCTATGGTTGTGAGGTCTGGAGTCCAATGCTCTCTATGGTTGTGAGGTCTGGAGTCCAATGTTCTCTATGGTTGTGAGGTCTGGAGTCCATTGCTCTTTATGGTTGTGAGGTCAGGAGTCCATTGCTCTCTATGGTTGTGAGGTCTGGAGTCCACTGCTCTCTATGGTTGTGAGGTCTGGAGTCCATTGCTCTCTGTGGTTGTGAGGTCTGGAGTCCATTGCTCTCTATGGTTGTGAGGTCTGGAGTCCATTGCTCTCTATGGTTGTGAGGTCTGGAGTCCATTGCTCTCTATGGTTGTGAGGTCTGGAGTCCACTCATTAACCAATAATTCACAGGAATTCACAAAACTGTACTTGTAATGCTTGTAATGCTTGTAATGCTCCTCTTCTTCGTCTGAGGAGTAGGAGAGATCGGACCAATGCGCAGTGTGGTAAGTGTTCATCATATATTTATTAAACCGAGAACACTAAAAAAAATAGCACACAGAGCACAAGCAACATTGTAAATACCACCAATACTTATGTGTTTATTTCACTTGCTTTGGCTTAGTAAACACATTTCCCATGCCAGTAAAGCCCCTTTGAATTCAATTGACAGACAGAGTGAGAGGGAGAGCGAGAGAGAGAGAGTGTGTCATGATCGTACCTTGGGCAGTGCTTTACAAGCTTTTGATATGAACACATCTGAGCCACCGTGGTCTCACAGGTGATAGCTTTCACTGGAAGGCAGGAAGGAGGCTGATATCAGGCCCAAGGAGATCTCAACAGGACTTGAATGCAATCTAATTCAGTTAATTCCATAGTTGTTGTACTGTACTGACCTGCTACTTTGGAGATGATAAAAGAGTTGGCACTCTGATACTTCCTGTAAATGTAAAAAAAAAACACACATTCTTATGATTCCAAAATTCTGCTAACTTTCCCAATATTCCTATGTTTTCCAGAAATCCTGGTTGGAAGTTTCCCAGAATCAGAAGGAAATAAGCATGAAATTCGTAATTCTCCACCCAGGTTCTCTGTAAAACGCCACCAGAGTTTTGCATCCCTGCACATTGTTATTCCTCTGTTCACTCTTTCTCCAAACAGGAAGTCCCATTTAGATAAATCTAAAATCTTTTCAACAGAGAGCGGAAATACTCCAAATGATATGAAGGGTTATCCAGACCCTATTTCCTAGAGTAAAAAAGCATCGAGCCAAAAGCTTAAGACCAGCCCTGAGTATCCCAAATATGTCCACTGACCTAAGAAGTTAATTGGTTTTTCAGGAAACCTTGGGAAATGACTGAAAGTTTGAAACCCTATTGGGAGCATGTAGAGTGTAACTTTCGTACTTAATTTTTCAGCACCTCTACAAACATGTTTGGGTGTTTGCCAGCTCACGCTTTTTACACATTTTATGACTCAGACATGGACATGTGTTACAAGGGAGGTTGGTGGCACCTTAAATGGGGAGGATGGGCTCGTAGTAATGGCTGGAACGGAATAAGTGTAACGGTATCAACATCAAAAATATGGTTTCCATTTGTTTGATTGCCATTCCATTGGCTCCGTTCCAGACAATATGTTTTGCCGTCCTCCCCTCAGCTGATGTGTAGCTTGAAATGCCTTCACCCGCCTCGCGCTTGTCGAATTGCTAGCTTTTTGTCAGTGGTTGTCAAAAGGGCAACGAGATATGTTGGGCAAAGAGATAGTGTTTGCAAGACAGATGACGCTTCCATACCCGAGAGACTGAATTCCATTCTTGTTGGACTTGATGAAGAAGTCCTTCCTGCCTTGTCTGGTGACGTCCAGCCATCCTCCATCCTTATCTACCACTCCAGAGTGGAGGCCAGCTCGGCAGATACTGGATTGCTGTAAAGTTAACACTGTAAAGTTAGTACAGTGTAAAGTTAACACTGTAAAGTGAGGTCAGAGTAAAGTTAACACTGTACAGTTAGTACAGTGTAAAGTTAACACTGTACAGTGAGTACAGTGTCAAGTTAACACTGTAAAGTTAGTACAGTGTAAAGCTTACACTGTAAAGTTAGAAAAGTGTAAAGTGCTCAGTGTAAAGTTAGTACAGTGTAAAGTTAGGACAGTGTAAAGTGTACTGTGTAAAGTTAGTACCGTGTAAAGTTAACACTGTACATTTAGGACAGTGTAAAGTGCACAGTGTAAAGTTAGTACAGTGTAAAATTAGTACAGTGTAAAGTTAGGACATAGTAAAGTGTACAGTGTAAAGTTAGTACTGTGTAAAGTTAAATACTGCAAAGTTAGGGCAGTGTAAAGTGCACAGTGTAAAGTTAGCACAGTGTAAAGTCTTACAGTGTAAAGTTTGCACAGTGTAAAGTTCACAGTGTAAAGGTAGTACAGTGTGAAGTATATGGTGTAAAGTTAGCACAATGTAAAGTTAACACTGTAAAGTTAGTACCGTGTAAAGTTAACACTGTAAAGTTAGGACAGTGTAAAGTACACAGTGAAAAGTTAGTACAGTGTAAAGTATGTACAGTGCACAGTTAGTACAGTGTAAAGTTTACAGTGTAAAGATAGTACAGTGTGAAGTGTATGGTGTAAAGTTAGTAGCGTGTAAAGTTAACACTGTAAAGTTAGGACAGTGTAAAGTTAGCACAGTGTAAATTTAACACTGTAAAGTTAGTAACGTGTACAGTTAACACTGTAAAGTTAGGACAGTGTAAAGTGCACAGTGTAAAGTGCACAGTGTAAAGTTAGTACAGTGTACAGTTAGTACAGTGTAACGTTTACATTGTAAAGGTAGTACAGTGTGAAGTATATGGTGTAAAGTTAGTACAGTGTGAAGTATACGGTGTAAAGTTAGCACAGTGTAAAGTTTACAGTTTAACGTTAGCACAGTGTAAAGTTAACAATGTAAAGTTTGTACAGTTTAAGGTTTACAGTTTGAAGTTAGTACAGTGTACATTCAAATTCATTATGCAGCTCTAGTTACATTAGCTCAGCATTTTGATTAACCTACTCAGTATACGACTTAGTCTTTGTCCCAAATGACACCACATTGCCTACAATACTTTAGACAAGGGCCCATAATGCACTACTTTAGTCCAGGGCCCATAATGCACTACTTTAGACCAGGGCCCATAATGCACTACTTTAGACCAGGGGCCAGAGGAAATAGGGTGTAATTTGAGACACATTTTGATAATGTATAATAATGTAATCACCATCTCATAGTGTACTGTCCCAACCACCTTCCCTGTGGACTTTAGACAGCCGGCAGGACACTCGTACCTGAGGAGAACACAGGTGTTAAATAAATCCTCTATCACAGTGCATTAGAGTTGGTGTCAATTTCAATTTAAGTCCATTTTTGGTTTATTGAGAAGTATTTGAAAATGATCGAATTTTGAATTTCTGTGTACTTCCTGAAATGACTAACTTAAATTTGAATTGACCCCAACTGTCACGTGTGCTCCCTGTCTGGCCTCTAGGTCACCAGGCTGCTCGTTATGGCTCACACCTGTCACCAGGTCTGATGACGCGCACCTGAGCGTCATCAGACTCACCTGGACTCCATCACTTCCCTTCCCTATATATGTCACTCCCTTTGGTTCCTTCCCTATATATGTCACTCCCTTTGGATCCTTCCCTTTGGTTCCTGCCCTATATATGTCTCTCCCTTTGGTTCCTGCCCTATATATGTCTCTCCCTTTGGATCCTTCCCTATATATGTCTCTCCCTTTGGTTCCTTCCCTATATATGTCTCTTCCTTTGGTTCCTTCCCTATATATGTCTCTCCCTTTGGATCCTTCCCTATATATGTCTCTCCCTTTGGTTCCTTCCCTATATATGTCTCTTCCTTTGGTTCCTGCCCTATATATGTCTCTCCCTTTGGATCCTTCCCTATATATGTCTCTCCCTTTGGTTCCTTCCCTATATATGTCTCTCCCTTTGGTTCCTTTCCTATATATGTCTCTCCCTTTGGTTCCTTCCCTATATATGTCTCTCCCTTTGGTTCCTTCCCTGTATATGTCTCTCCCTTTGTGTTCTCTCTGAAAGGGCCCAGTCTACCAGGGAGGCATTGTGTCCTCTGTGAAGGGGACCAGTCTACCAGGGAGGCATTGTGTCCTCTGTGAAGGGGACCAGTCTACCAGGGAGGCATTGTGTTCTCTCTGAAAGGGACCAGTCTACCAGGGAGGCATTGTGTCCTCTGTGAAGGGAAACAGTCTATCAGAGGGGCATTGTGTCCCCTGTGAAGGGGACCAGTCTATCAGGGAGGCATTGTGTCCTCTGTGAAGGGAAACAGTCTATCAGAGGGGCATTGTGTCCTTTGTGAGGCGTTGTGTCCTCTGTGGAGGGAGCAGTCTACCAGGGAGGCATTGTGTTCTCTGTGAAGGGAAACAGTTTATCAGGGAGGCATTGTGTCCTCTGTGAAAGGTTTACAGTCTATCAGGGAGTTATTGTGTCCTCTGTGAGGCGTTGTGTCCTCTGTGAAGGGACCAGTCTACCAGGGAGGCATTGTGTTCTCTGTGAAGGGAAACAGTCTATCAGAGGGGCATTGTGTCCCCTGTGAAGGGGACCAGTCTATCAGGGAGGCATTGTGTCCTCTGTGAAGGGAAACAGTCTATCAGAGGGGCATTGTGTCCTCTGTGAGGCGTTGTGTCCTCTGTGGAGGGAGCAGTCTACCAGGGAGGCATTGTGTTCTCTGTGAAGGGAAACAGTCTATCAGAGGGGCATTGTGTCCTCTGTGAAGGGGGCCAGTTTACAAGGGAGGCATTGTGTCCTCTGTGAAGGGGAAACTGTCTATCAGCGAGGCATTGTGCTCTCTGTGAAGGGAAACAGTCTACCAGGGAGGCATTGTGTGTGTGTGTACTTGTGTGTGTGTGTGTGTGTGTGTGTGTGTGTGTGTGTATTTGTGTGTGTGTGTGTGTGTGTGGGGGGGTTGTTTTTTCCTGTACCTGTTGCATGTGGTCCCTTTGCACTGATCTCGTAGCTTAGTGTCACAGGTCACAAGCTGAGCTGCAACACAGAACACACAGAGCTGTCAAGCTAACTAGCTATTCACATCTGTATCACATAGAACACACAGACATGTCATGCTAACTAACTATTCACATCTGTATCACACAGAACACACAGACATGTCAAGCTAACTAGCTATTCACATCTGTATCACATAGAACACACAGACATGTCATGCTAACTAACTATTCACATCTGTATCACACAAAACACACAGAGCTGTCAAGCTAAATAGCTATTCACATCCGTAATACGCTGAACTGTCAAGCTAACTACTGTAGCTATTCACATCTGCATCACACTATACTGTTAAGCTAACTAGCTATTCACGTCTGTAGCACACAGCTGTCAAGCTAACTAGCTATTCACCTCTGTAGCACACAGCTGTCAAGCTAACTAGCTATTCACCTCTGTATCACACAGCTGTCAAGCTAACTAGGTATTCACGTCTGTAGCACACAGCTGTCAAGCTAACTAGGTATTCACGTCTGTAGCACACAGCTGTCAAGCTAACTAGCTATTCACATCTGTAGCACACAGCGGTCAAGCTAACTAGCTATTCGCATCTGTAGCACACAGCTGTCAAGCACATAGAATACACACAGTGCTTTCATCTGCCTGTCTTTGTGTTAAACAGCACTACAAGAGACAACATATAGGCTAGTGAGGTGTTTCTATTCTATGAGGTTTTTCTAGGTACAGATCTAGGATCAGCTTCACCTCCCCCAATCCTAAACTATTAGGGGAAAAATGCTAAACCGAACCAAGATTAGCGTCTAGGTAGTCTCGGAAAACCCAGGTCTAGGTATGGGAAATCACGTTGGATTTTCTTGGCTAATTAAGGGAGGGTGCTCTTCAGACAAACAACTTTCCCAACGAATCGCAAGTTTAGGAAGGCAGGGCTTGAAAATAATTCCCTCTGAAACATGACAGAGGTAGACACAATGCAGACGCAGATAGCTAGTCAGTGGTTGTAAGATTGTAATGCTAACGTCATGGCGCATGCAAACCACTCATTGAGATATCCTCCGCAAACTCCATCTAGCTAGTTATCGGGAATGTTTACGTGCTTCTACACTTGCATTGCTTGCTGTTTGGGGGTTTTAGGCTGGGTTTCTGTACAGCACCTTGTGACATCAGCTGATGTAAGAAGGGCTTTATAAATACATTTGATTGATTGATTGACATGAATGGATAGGGCTTTGGCTGGATGTATATGGTTGATATACAGTGGGTATACGGTTGATATAGGTGGGTATACGGTTGATATACAGAGGGTATACGGTTGATATACAGAGTATACAGTGGGTATACGGTTGATATAGGTGGGTATACGGTTGATATACAGTGGGTATACGGTTGATATACAGTGGGTATACGGTTGATATACAGTGGGTATACGGTTGATATACAGAGTATACAGTGGGTATACGGTTGATATAGGTGGGTATACGGTTGATATACAGTGGGTATACGGTTGATATAGGTGGGTATACGGTTGATATACAGTGGGTATACGGTTGATATACAGTGGATATACGGTTGATATACAGTGGATATACGGTTGATATAGGTGGGTATACGGTTGATATACAGTGGATATACGGTTGATATACAGTGGATATACGGTTGATATACAGTGGATATACGGTTGATATACAGTGGGTATACGGTTGATATACAGTGGATATACGGTTGATATAGGTGGGTATACGGTTGATATACAGTGGATATACAGTTGATATACAGTGGATATATGGTTGATATACAGTGGATATACGGTTGATATAGGTGGGTATACGGTTGATATACAGTGGGTATACGGTTGATATACAGTGGATATACGGTTGATATACAGTGGATATACGGTTGATATACAGTGAATGTACGGTTGATATACAGTGGATATACGGTTGATATACAGTGGGTATACGGTTGATATACAGTGGATATACGGTTGATATACAGTGGATATACGGTTGATATGCAGTGGGTATACGGTTGATATACAGTGGGTATACGGTTGATATACAGTGGATATACGGTTGATATACAGTGGATATACGGTTGATATACAGTGGGTATACGGTTGATATACAGTGGGGATACGGTTGATATACAGTGGATATACGGTTGATATACAGTGGGTATACGGTTGATATACAGTGGGTATACGGTTGATATACAGTGGATGTGCAAATTTACAGTAAAAGTAGGAATACAGTGCCCGTAAAAATGTATTTGCCCCCTTTCTAATTTTCTATGTTTGTAAATATTTTTTATATTGAATCTTAGCAGATCTTCACCCAAAACCTAATATTCGATAAAGTAAACCAGAGTTAACAAAATAACAATAACAATGTATAGCTAGCTATCTTATCTATTTAATGGGATCACGTGAATGCAACACCCAATCCTCCAGTGTGAAAGAGTAATTCCACCTTACACACAATATCAGGTTGTGTCAACTTTATCTGCAATTGCTGCAACCAAACTCTTCCTGTAGTTGTTTATCAGTCTCTCACATCACTGCGGAGGAATTTTGGCCCGCTCTTCCATACGGGAACTGCTTTATCTCAGCGACATTTGTGGGTTTTCGAGCACGAACTGCTCGTTTCAAGTCCTGCCACAACATCTCAATTAGGATTAGGTCTGAACTTCTGAAACGATTCCAAAAACTTCAAATGTGTTGCTTTTTTAAGCCATTTTAAGGTTCTTAGTGTAAAAGGCACCGTTTGGTTTTCGCCAGGCATAATGGGACCTGTGTCGCACAACCCCCCCCCCCCCCCCCAAAAAAAAAAATATGTATACTTTTTGATTAATATGTCCATAGAACATTCCAAAGTCTTGATGATCATCCAGGTGCTTTTTGCCAAACTGGAGTCAACTTCTTGGACGAGATGGGTTCCATTGGAGTAAAAAGTCTAACTCTGCATTCCACATTATTAAGAACCTCATACCAACGGTCACACCATAGCATTCCTGAAGTTGTCATAATTACTGTGTAAGTCTATGGGAAATGGGTGAGAACCATGAGCCCAGTAGGTTTTTACCTTTTACATTATCCAGAGCGCCTTACAGTTTGTGCATTCATCTTAAGACAGCAATGTGGGACAATCACATATCACAGGCATATAAAGTGCCCTTTTCCTCAAAAATGTAGCTGTCAGTAGAGTCAGAGTTGGAAAGGGGGGTGGGGGGGTCAAGTGCTGGTTTAGTGATTTTATTTTATTTTATTAAAAACATTTTGGGTGGGGGGGGGGGGGTCGAGGTGAGGAGGAGGATTATATAAGATTCTGTTTGAAGAGGTCGGGTTCCAGATGTTTTCAGAAGATGGGCAGGGACTCTGCTGTCCCTGTTTCAGGGGGAAGCTGGCTCCACCATTGGGGTGCCAGGACAGAGAAGAGCTTGGACTGGGCTGAGCGGGAGCTGCTCTCCTGTAGTACTACCCCTACAGAGTGCTGTTGAGGCTACTGTAGACCACTGCAAAACAGTCTGTTTTAATAAACGATTTAGTGACGTGAATATATTTAGTACAGTTTTATCTCAAAAGGATAACTATAATGTTTCACTATTTAAAAAAATAATAATTCACTGAGGATGGTCCCTCCCGTTCCTGATGAGCCTCCTCTGGTAGAACACGTCCTCCTTTTATTGGATTATTGGACTGCTCCGGAACCCCATCAGCCCAGTACAGCTGGAAGCTGGGACACCATCAGCCCAGTACAGCTGGAAGCCGGGACACCATCAGCCCAGTACAGCTGAAAGCTGGGACACCATCAGCCCTGTACAGCTGGAAGATGGGATACCATCAGCCCTGTGCAGCTGGAAGCTGGGACCCCATCAGCCCAGTACAGTTGGAAGCTGGGACACCATCAGCCCAGTACAGTTGGAAGCTGGGACACCATCAGCGCTGTACAGTTGGAAGCTGGGACACCATCCCTACCCCTGCACCCCTCCTCCCACCCTTCCGACCCCTGCACCCCTCCTCCCACCCTCCCTACCCCTTCACCCCTCCTCCAACCCTCCCACCCACCCTACCCCTTCACCCCTCCTCCCACCCTCCCACCCTCCCTACGCCTTCACCCCTCCTCCAACCCTCCCTACCCCTGCACCCCTCCTCCCACCCTCCCTACCCCTGCACCCCTCCTCCCACCATCCCTACCCCTGCAACCCTCCTCCCACCATCCCTACCCCTTCACCCCTCCTCCCACCATCCATACCCCTTCACCCCTCCTCCCACCCTCCCTACCCCTTCACCACTCCTCCCACCCTCTCTACCCCTCCTCCCTCCTCCAACCCTCCCACCCACCCTCCCTACCCCTGCACCCCTCCTCCCACCCTCCCTACCCCTTCACCCCTCCTCCAACCCTCCCACCCTCCCTTTCCCTGCACCCCTCCTCCCACCCTCCCTACCCCTGCACCCCTCCTTCCACCCTCCCTACCCCTTCACCCCTCCTCCCACCCTCCTTACCCCTGCACCCCTCCTCCCACCCTCCCTACCCCTGCACCCCTCCTTCCACCCTCCCTACCCCTTCACCCCTCCTCCCACCCTCCCTTTCCCTGCACCCCTCCTCCCACCCTCCCTACCCCTGCACCCCTCCTTCCACCCTCCCTACCCCTTCACCCCTCCTCCCACCCTCCCTACCCCTGCACCCCTCTTCCCACCCTCCCTACCCCTGCACCCCTCCTCCCACCCTCCCTACCCCTGCACCCCTCCTCCCACCCTCCCTACCCCTGCACCGCTCCTCCAACCCTCCACACCAACCCCCCCCAAAAACAGAACCTGTCCCCCCCATTTAGAGATGCAACCAGTTGAATGACATCTTACACATCTGCTGTGTATTGACCACCGCATTCCTCTCCCGCTCCTCTGGTGGGGGGGTGGAGGGGGGGGCGGGGGTCTTGGCCATAGGGGGGGACTTTGGCTGGGGGGCCCTTGGGCGTGGCTTCTGGGGGCTCCTGGGGGCCTCTGGTTCGATATAATTGTTTTCCTCGGTTTCCTCCCGAGATCTCTGCGACTCTGTAACTTTGTCTGGAGAGAGAGAGAGAGAGAGAGAGAGAGAGAGAGAGTGAGAGAGAGAGAGAGAGAGAGAGAGAGAGAGAGAGAGAGAGAGAGAGAGAGGCAGAAAGAGAGGCAGAAAGAGAGGCAGAAAGATAGGCAGAGAGAGAGAGAGAGAGAGAGAGAGAGGGAAAGAAGTAATACAATTTAACTCTGATTCTGAGGATATGTCCCAAATTACACCTCTATTCCCCATCTAGGGCATTCCTTTTGATGAGGGAGACCAGGCCCCTTAGGTCTCTGGTCAAAAGAAGTGTACTTTAAAGGGAATAAGTTGCCATTTGGGAATCATCCTGAACTGGACATAAAAAAAAGACAGTGTATTTGTGTAAACATGAGATAGTTATTGCAGTGTGTTCCAAGCCAACACACACCCCGACACTACACACACCCCGACACTACACACACCCTGACACTACACACACCCCGACACTACACACACCCTGATGCCACACACACCCCGACGCTACACACACCCTGATGCCACACACACCCCAACCCCGCAAACACACCTAACCACACACACACCTAACCACACACACAAACCAACACCACACACACACCTTTGTAGCAGAGGTTGTCCTTGCATCGTCCTCCATAGCTGGGGGGGCAGGCAGAGCAGGGGGTGCCGTGTTTATAGGGTGCATGACCCCACCAGTTCCCCCTGAGGTGACAGGTCAGAGGTCAAGGGTTAGTAGGACATAGGAGACAAGTCTGTTGTGTCTTCCTTTATTTGTCTCCTATCCTCTCCCCTTCCCTCACGTCTCATCTCCACTCCTCTTCTCCTCACTTCTACAGAATGAGTAGGAAGTAACCCCTAACTAACCCATTGAGTCAGTGGTAACCCTTAACTAGCCCATTGAGTCAGGTGTAACTCCTGACTAACCCTTAGAGTCAGGTGAAACCCCTAACTGACCCATTGAGTAGGGAGTTACCCATAACTAACCCATCGAGTAAGGAGTAATCCCTAACTAACCCGTAGAGTCAGGTGTAACCCTTAACTAACCCATCGAGTCAGGTGTAACCCCTAACTAACCCATTGAGTCAGGTGTAACCCCTACCTAACCCATCGAGTCAGGTGTAACCCCTAACTAACCCATTGAGTCAGGTGTAACCCCTAACTAACCAGTTGAGTCAGGTGTAACCCTTAACTAACCCATCGAGTCAGGTGTAACCCCTAACTAACCCGTTGAGTCAGGTGTAACCCCTAACTAACCCATCGAGTCAGGTGTAACCCCTAACTAACCCATTGAGTCAGGAGTAACCCCTACCTAACCCATCGAGTCAGGTGTAACCCCTAACTAACCCATCAAGTCAGGTGTAACCCCTAACTAACCCATCGAGTCAGGTGTCACCCCTAACTAACCCATTGAGTCAGGTGTAACCCCTACCTAACCCATAGAGTCAGGTATAACCCCTACCTAACCAATCGAGTCTGGTGTAACCCCTAACTAACCCATCGAGTCAGGTGTAACCCCTAAGTAACCCATCGAGTCAGGTGTAACTCCTACCTAACCCGTCGAGTCAGGTGTAACCCCTAACTAACTCGTTGAGTCAGGTGTAACCCCTAACTAACCCGTTGAGTCAAGTGTAACCTCTAACTAACCCATTGAGTCAGGTGTAACCCCTAACTAACCCATTGAGTCAGGTGTAACCCCTAACTAACCCATTGAGTCAGGTGTAACCCCTAACTAACCCATTGAGTCAGGTGTAACCCCTAACTAATCCATCGAGTCAGGTGTAACCCCTAACTAACCCATTGAGTCAGGTGTAACCCCTAACTAACCCATTGAGTCAGGTGTAACCTCTAACTAACCCATTGAGTCAGGTGTAACCCCTAACTAACCCATCGAGTCAGGTGTAACCCCTAACTAACCCATTGAGTCAGGTGTAACCCCTAACTAACCCGTTGAGTCAGGTGTAACCCCTAACTAACCCATTGAGTCAGGTGTAACCCCTTACTAACCCATCGAGTCAGGTGTAACTCCTACCTAACCCGTCGAGTCAGGTGTAACCCCTAACTAACTCGTTGAGTCAGGTGTAACCCCTAACTAACCCGTTGAGTCAAGTGTAACCTCTAACTAACCTATTGAGTCAGGTGTAACCCCTAACTAACCCATTGAGTCAGGTGTAACCCCTAACTAACCCATTGAGTCAGGTGTAACCCCTAACTAACCCGTTGAGTCAGGTGTAACCCCTAACTAACCCGTTGAGTCAGGTGTAACCCCTACCTAACCCATTGAGTCAGGTGTAACCCCTAACTAATCCATCGAGTCAGGTGTAACCCCTAACTAACCCATTGAGTCAGGTGTAACCCCTAACTAACCCATTGAGTCAGGTGTAACCTCTAACTAACCCATTGAGTCAGGTGTAACCCCTAACTAACCCATCGAGTCAGGTGTAACCCCTAACTAACCCATTGAGTCAGGTGTAACCCCTAACTAACCTGTTGAGTCAGGTGTAACCCCTAACTAACCCATTGAGTCAGGTGTAACCCCTTACTAACCCATCGAGTCAGGTGTAACTCCTACCTAACCCGTCGAGTCAGGTGTAACCCCTAACTAACTCGTTGAGTCAGGTGTAACCCCTAACTAACCCGTTGAATCAAGTGTAACCTCTAACTAACCTATTGAGTCAGGTGTAACCCCTAACTAACCCATTGAGTCAGGTGTAACCCCTAACTAACCCATTGAGTCAGGTGTAACCCCTAACTAACCCGTTGAGTCAGGTGTAACCCCTAACTAACTCGTTGAGTCAGGTGTAACCCCTAACTAACCCGTTGAGTCAAGTTTAACCTCTAACTAACCTATTGAGTCAGGTGTAACCCCTAACTAACCCATTGAGTCAGGTGTAACCCCTAACTAACCCATTGAGTCAGGTGTAACCCCTAACTAACCCGTTGAGTCAGGTGTAACCCCTAACTAACCCGTTGAGTCAGGTGTAACCCCTACCTAACCCATTGAGTCAGGTGTAACCCCTAACTAACCCATTGAGTCAGGTGTAACCCCTAACTAACCCATTGAGTCAGGTGTAACCCCTAACTAACCCGTTGAGTCAGGTGTAACCCCTACCTAACCCATCGAGTCAGGTGTAACCCTTAACTAACCCATTGAGTCAGGTGTAACCCCTAACTAACCCATTGAGTCAGGTGTAACTCCTATCTAAGGGTCTTACTTGGGTGAGTAGTTGCAGACCAGATAAACAGCTTTAGCCAAGTTCTGACCCCACACGTTCATGTTGTAGCAAATGTTGATGGCACAGCCTATCCTGCTGCTGGTGGCCCACACCAACTACACACACACACACACACACACACACACACACACACACACACACACACACACACACACACACACACACACACACACGCACACACACGCAGAGAGATCAGATGGCGCCCGACAAACATGTTAGCCTTGTTAAGTTAATTATGAGTTACAAGATTTTAAAATGGTACGTTTCCCACAATTTTCTGGCTTTTGGTTTGATCTGCTGCCTACCTGTGTGTAGTGGGTGCAGACGGGGCCGGAACATCTAAAGGGGCAGTAGGGGTCACATTCCTGGGGGTAAGGGAAGGAATAGTCCTTCACCTCATCATACCAGGCCTGCACATGGGAAGTAGGGGGGCGTGGCCTGGACACAGACATACACTGATAAATGTAACTTTTACAAGAACAGGAATATGTTTCAAATGGCACCCTATTCCCTATATAGTGCACTACTTTAGACCAGAGCCCTATGACACCCTATTCCCTATATAGTGCACTACTTCAGACCAGAGCCCTATGGAACCCTATTACCTATATAGTGCACTACTTTAGACCAGAGCCCTAAGACACCCTATTCCCTATATATAGTGCACTACTTTAGACCAGAGCCCTATTCCCTATATATAGTGCACTACTTTAGACCAGAGCCCTATTCCCTATATAGTGCACTACTTTAGACCAGAGCCCTATTCCCTATATAGTGCACTATTTTAGACCAGGACCAATAGGGAATAGGGTGTCATTTGGGACTCTGAGAGTTCTCATAGAAATACATTGGTTTTGTGTTTCATTACTCAATACAAACATACAATATAATATACTGAAAATATGTCTTTACGGGGATGCAATGTTGATGCTGCGCTGTCACATGTGAATACAGCAAACATCAATGTCATGTTTCATTTGTTCACTGATCAATCAATGAATCATTCAACCATGTCCATGTTTACCATCCCCAGTGCGCTCCCAGGTTCTGTCCTATCTGGGGGAGCAGACCAGCCGGACCGTGTTCCCAAAGACAAGTCTCAGCCCACTCCTCCGCCGTACGCTCTAACTCTGTATCCCACTCCTGCAGAGAGAGAGAGAGACAAGACAGGACACTGTTTACACAGGAAGCCCAGTTCTGATCTGCTTTTGACCAATCACATCAGATCGTTTCACATCAGATCTTTTTCAGAGTTGATCTGATTGGTCAAAGGTGAAAAATAAGATCATGAAATGAGTTTAAACACATCATTTGCGGACAACACTCCACAGAGTACAATGATGACAGCATAGCTATACTCTACAGAGAATACTGATGACAACATAGCTATACTCTACAGAGTACTGTATACTAGAGGTCGACCGATTAATTGGAATGGCCGATAAATTCCCAAAGATTGGAAAGCTGCCGCGGTCATCCCCCTCTTCAAAGGGGGTGACACTCTAGACCCAAACTGCTACAGACCTATATCTATCCTACCCTGTCATTCTAGGGTATTCGAAAGCCAAGTTAAAAAACAGATTACTGACCATTTCGAATCTCACCGTACCTTCTCCGCTATGCAATCTGGTTTCAGAGCTGGTCATGGGTGCACCTCAGCCACGCTCAAGGTCCTAAACAATATCTTAACCGCCATCGATAAGAGACAGTACTGAGCAGCTTTAATCATCGACCTGGCCAAGGCTTTCGACTCTGTCAATCACAACATTCTTATTGGCAGACCCAACAGCCTTGGTTTCTCAAATGATTGCCTCGCCCGGTTTACCAACTACTTCTCTGATAGAGTTCAGTGTGTCAAATCGGAGGGCCTGTTGTCTGGACCTCTTGACAGTCTCTATAGGGGGTGCCACAGGGTTCAATTCTCAGGCCGACTCTCTTTTCTGTATACATCAATGATGTTGCTCTTGCTGCTGGTGATTCTCTGATCCACCTCTACGCAGACGACACCATTCTGTATACTTCTGGCCCCTCCTTGGACACAGTGTTAACTAACCTCCAGACGAGCTTCAATGCCATACAACTCTCCTTCCGTGGCCTCCAACTGCTCTTAAACGCAAGTAAAACTAAATGCATGCTATTCAATCGATCACAGCCCACACCTGCCCGCCCGTCCTACTCTGGACGGCTCTGACTTAGAATACGTGGACAACTACAAATACCTAGGTGTCTGGTTAGACTGTAAACTCTGCTTCCAGACTCACATTAAGCATCTCCAATCCAAAATGAAACATTAAACAAGAGAGGGGTTTAGAGAGGAGAAAAGAGAGGGGACTAGAGAGGAGACAAGAGAGGGGTGTAGAGAGGGTTCTAGAGAGGGGACTAGAGATGGGTCTAGAGAGGGAACTAGAGAGGGAACTAGAGAGGGTACTAGAGAGGGGACTAGAGAGGAGTCTAGAGAGGGGTCTAGAGTTGGGTCTAGAGAGGGGACTAGAGAGGGGTCTAGAGAGGGGACTAGAGAGGGGACTAGAGAGGGTACTAGAGAGGGGTCTAGAGAGGGGTCTAGAGAGGGGACTAGAGAGGGTACTAGAGAGGGGTCTAGAGAGGGGTCTAGATAGGGGTCTAGAGAGGGGACTAGAGAGGGGACTATATAGGGGACTAGAGATGGGTCTAGAGAGTGGACTAGAGAGGGGACTAGATAGGGGTCTAGAGAGGGGACTAGAGAGGGGACTATATAGGGGACTAGAGAGGGGTCTAGAGAGGAGTCAAGAGAGGAGACAAGAGAGGAGACAAGACAGGAGACAAGAGAGGAGACTAGAGAAGGGACTAGACAGGGGACTAGAGAGGGGACGAGAGAAGGGGCTAGCGATTGGTCTCAGCCCAACTCTCTTTTAGTTAGCCCTTTTCTCCTCTGTTCTGCGTTATGAAATGCAAGTCTAGTCTGGTCAGAAGCCAAAAATATCAGGTTCCATTTCTGGGGTTTTGTGGGGGAATGTAGAAAACAGGTGATCATCTAACTGCGACATTGACCTACATTCTGACTACTTCCACAATGTATTTTTTAAACACATGTAGTTGTAATTATTTTAGAGTATGTGCGTTACTTCAAACGCACACCGTTACTTTCACCTTGAGTGTGGGAATCCCAATCCTGACATTTGTCGAAATTTTAGTGTGTGTATGTGTGTATGTGTGTGCATGTGTGTGTGCTTGTGTTTGTGTGTGTGTAAAGCTGGCTGAAGGTTTCAGAGCTTAAACATTTCACACATTCAGCTCTGGAAGTCCCACAGCACAGCCATCACTAACCCTTACTGTAAATCTACACCAATACCAGCCATCACTAACCCTTACCCCTACTGTAAATCTACACCAATACCAGCCATCACTACCCCTACTGTAAATCTACACCAATACCAGCCATCACTACCCCTACTGTAAATCTACACCAATACCAGCCATCACTAACCCTTACTGTAAATCTACACCAATTCCAGCCATCACTAACCCTTACCCCTACTGTAAATCTACACCAATACCAGCCATCACTAACCCTTACTGTAAATCTACACCAATACCAGCCATCACTAACCCTTACCCCTACTGTAAATCTACACCAATACCAGCCATCACTAACCCTGACCCGTACTGTAAATCTACACCAGTAACAGCCATCACTAACCCTTACCCCTACTGTAAATCTACACCAATACCAGCCATCACTAACCCTGACCCCTACTGTAAATCTACACCAATACCAGCCATCACTAACCCTTACCCCTACTGTAAATCTACACCAATACCAGCCATCCCTAACCCTGACCACTACTGTAAATCTACACCAATACCAGCCATTAATAACCCTTACCCCTACTGTAAATCTACACCAATACCAGCCATCACTAACCCTTACCCCTACTGTAAATCTACACCAATACCAGCCATCACTAACCCTTACCCCTACTGTAAATCTACACCAATACCAGCCATCACTAACCCTTACCCCTACTGTAAATCTACACCAATACCAGCGATCACTAACCCTGACCCCTACTGTAAATCTACACCAATACCAGCCATCACTAACCCTTACCCCTACTGTAAATCTACACCAATACCAGCCATCACTAACCCTTACCCCTACTGTAAATCTACACCAATACCAGCCATCACCAACCCTTACCCCTACTGTAAATCTACACCAAAACCAGCCATCACTAACCCTTACCCCTACTCTAAATCTAAACCAATACCAGCCATCACTAACCCTTACCCCTACTGTAAATCTACACCAATACCAGCCATCACTAACCCTGACCCCTACTGTAAATCTACACCAATACCAGGCTTTAAAATAAACCCCCACTTCCTTCCCTCAATCACGTCTCCCCAGAGACAACCTCTGTTCTCCACATTAGTCCTGAGTGTAACACCTGCCCAGCAACAGTAACTAACAGGATGTCTGGTGGGGCTGGATTAACTCTTTCATAGCAGAAAGTTGAAGACTCAAACAAAAATCCATCCCAAATGGCTCCCTATTCATTTATAATGTATTACTTTTGGCCAAGGGCCTATAGGTTCCCATAGTTCTCTGGTCACAAAATGGTGTACTATGTAGGACTTAGATGGACAGGTTGTTAGGTAAGGCCTGGGGGTTGCAATCCCAAATGGCACGCTGTTCCCTATATAGTGCACTTACGTTTGACCAATGTCCACAGGGAATAGGTTGCCATTTGAGATGTACCCTTGGCTTGTTTGGTAATATAGAGAAGGTGAATCCGTGTTGGGTAGCTGAGGAGAGTTGGAGTATTATATTGGAGAAATTAAGTTCAAATTAACATTGTGAGTGCTGTTGTTTTAGTCTGGCTGCAGACTAAAACTGTATTCCATTCTGTATTCCCTATACAGATATCTCTCTCTCTCTCTCTATATATATATATATATATATATATATATATATATATATATATATATATATATATGTATATACACTATTTATGACCAGAGCTCATACCATTTGGGGCGCAGACCCAAGAGTTGACATGACAAAAAGATGAGAAGAGATGAGATGGGATGGGAAGAGAGGAGTACACATTACACAGTAACACAGTAACACATTACACATTAACACAATACACAGTAACACAATACACAGTAACACAGTAACACAGTAACACATTACACAGTAACATAGTAACACAGTAACACATTACACATTAACACAATACACAGTAACACAGTAACACAGTAACACATTACACAGTAACACAGTAACACAGTACACATTACACAGTAACAATATTGCCCAGTACATAACCCAGTACATAACCCAGTACATAAACCAGTACATTGCCCAGTACATAACCCAGTACATAACCCAGTACATTGCCCAGTACATAACCCAGTACATAACCCAGTACATAACCCAGTACATTGTCCAGTACATTGTCCAGTACATAACCCAGTACATAGCCCAGTACATAACCCAGTACATAACCCAGTACATAACCCAGTACATAACCCAGTATATTGCCCAGTATAGAGCACAGCACATAGCATAGCCTGGATGTGAAATTGATAGTGTTTGCACTGTGAGCGTAGGCCCCTGACCACACCCCGAGAGCATGGGGTTTGTGGTTCTGAACCCTGGGCCCAACAGGCCACTGACCACACACCTACAGCATGGGGTTTGTGGTTCTGAACCCTGGGCCCAACAGGCCCCTGACCACACACCTACTGAGACTCATAAAGACAAACTCTTTTCCTGCTCTAGGCCTTCAGCACAGCACTTTTCATTTTCACTCAACACTTCATCTATTTTGTATCTATTTTTGGGCGGTCATCTGGTGTGTGTGTGAGGGGGAGACAGTCTATCGGGGAGGCATTGTGTCCTCTGTGAGGGGGAGACAGTCTATCGGGGAGGCATTGTGTCCTCTGTGAAGGGGAGACAGTCTATCGGGGAGGCATTGTGTCCTCTGTGAAGGGGACCAGTCTACCGGGGAGGCATTGTGTCCTCTGTGAAGGGGACCAGTCTACCAGGGAGGCATTGTGTCCTCTGTGAAGGGGACCAGTCTACCAGGGAGGCATTGTGTCCTCTGTGAAGGGGACCAGTCTATCAGGGAGGCATTGTGTTCTCTGTGTTCTCTGTGAAGGGGGCCAGTCTATCCCCTGGATGGGGAGCTCTTCAACCACTGAATGGGTATTTATTTCCCAGTGGTAACACAGACAGGGACAGCTGATTTGAGACGATGTGTGTGTGTGTGTGTGTGTATGCACAGGTGCAGAAGGGTAAACTTCCTTTGTGAGTTCAGTTTCCTGTCCAGAGTAAATTGTCTGGAGAGGCAGCAGGAGAGAGAGAGAGAGAGAGAGAGAGAGAGAGAGAGAGAGAGAGAGAGAGAGACCTGCAATACCAAAAGCTGAGCAAAGAAAATAGTCCCCACATCCATCTGGTCTTGGGGCTGAGTTCACAAACCTGTTCTACTAACACACTGAAGCCTCAGGACCAGAACATTCAATCAATCAGAATAAAACAAATGTACAACACAGTCAAAACAAAACTACATTGCTTATTGGGAAACACAAGCACAAAGCCAAATGCAGTGCTATCTGGCCCTAAATCGACAGTACACCGTGGCAAACTATTTGACCATGGTTACTGATCAAAACCTTAGAAAAACCTTGACAAAGTACAGGCTCAGTGAGCACAGACTTGCCATTTAGGCGGCTAGAGACAGGAAAACCTGGCTCCGTGTAGAGGAAAGGCTGTGTAATCACTGCACAACAGCAGAGCCCGAGACAGAGCTGCATTTCCTGACAAAATGTAAATAAAATAAAAATACAATTAGAAATGTTAGAGAGAGGTGTGAGGTGTTTTTAGAGAGAGATGTGAGGTGTTTTAGAGAGAGATGTGGGGAGTTTTAGAGAGAGATGTGAGGTGTTTTAGAGAGATATGTGAGGAGTTTTAGAGAGAGATGTGGGGCGTTTTAGAGAGAGATGTGAGGTGTTTTAGAGAGATGTGAGGTGTTTTAGAGAGATGTGAGGTGTTTTAGAGAGAGATGTGAGGTGTTTTAGATAGAGATGTGAGGTGTTTTAGAGAGATGTGAGGTGTTTTAGAGAGGTGTTTTAGAGAGAGGTGTGAGGTGTTTTAGAGAGATGT
This sequence comes from Oncorhynchus clarkii lewisi, assembly GCF_045791955.1. Lineage (NCBI taxonomy): Eukaryota > Metazoa > Chordata > Actinopteri > Salmoniformes > Salmonidae > Oncorhynchus > Oncorhynchus clarkii. The sequence continues at coordinate 4,866,974 of NC_092161.1, forward strand.
GAGGTGTTTTAGAGAGATGTGAGGTGTTTTAGAGAGAGATGTGAGGTGTTATAGAGAGATGTGAGGTGTTTTAGAGAGATGTGGGGTGTTTTAGATAGATATGTGGGGTGTTTTAGATAGAGATGTGAGGTGTTATAGAGAGGTGTGAGGTGTTTTAGAGATAGATGTGGGGTGTTTTAGAGAGATGTGAGGTGTTTTAGAGATAGATCAGAGGTGTTTTAGAGAGAGATGTGAGGTGTTTTAGAGAGATGTGAGGTGTTTTAGAGAGATGTGAGGTGTTTTAGAGAGAGATGTGAGGTGTTTTAGAGAGGGATATGAGGTGTTTTAGAGAGATGTGAGGTGTTTTAGAGAGAGATGCAAGGTGTTACAGAGAGAGATGTGAGTTGTTTTAGAGAGAGATGTGAGGAGTTTTAGAGAGAGATGTGAGGTGTTTTAGAGAGAAATGTGGGGTGTTTTAGAGAGAGATGTGAGGTGTTATAGAGAGATGTGAGGTGTTTTAGAGAGATGTGGGGTGTTTTAGAGAGAGATGTGAGATGTTTTAGAGAGATGTGAGGTGTTTTAGAGAGAGATGTGAGGTGTTTTAGAGAGAGATGTGAGGTGTTTTAGAGAGATGTGGGGTGTTTTAGAGAGAGAAGTGAGGTGTTTTAGAGAGAGATGTGAGGTGTTTTAGAGAGAGATGTGAGGTGTTTTAGAGAGAGATGTGAGGTGTTTTAGAGAGAGATGTGAGGTGTTTTAGAGAGAGATGTGAGGTGTTTTAGAGAGAAATGTGAGGTGTTATAGAGAGAGATGTGAGGTGTTTTATAGAGATGTGAGGTGTTTTAGAGAGATGTGAGGTGTTTTAGAGAGAGATGTGAGGTGTTTTAGAGAGAGATGTGAGGTGTTTTAGAGAGATGTGAGGTGTTTTAGAGAGAGATGCGAGGTGTTATAGAGAGAGATGTGAGGTGTTTTAGAGAGATGTGAGGTGTTTTAGAGAGAGATGTGAGGTGTTTTAGAGAGAGATGTGAGGTGTTTTAGAGAGATGTGAGGTGTTTTAGAGAGAGATGCGAGGTGTTATAGAGAGAGATGTGAGGTGTTTTAGAGAGATATGTGAGGAGTTTTAGAGAGAGATGTGAGGTGTTTTAGAGAGAGATGTGGGGTGTTTTAGAGAGAGGTGTGAGGTGTTATAGAGAAGTGTGAGGTGTTTTAGAGAGAGATGTGGGGTGTTTTAGAGAGAGATGTGAGGTGTTATAGAGAGGTGTGAGGTGTTTTTAGAGAGAGGTGTGAGGTGTTTTAGAGAGAGATGTGAGGTGTTTTAGAGAGAGATGTGAGGTGTTATAGAGAGCCTTGTGAGGTGTTTTATAGAGATGTGAGGTGTTTTAGAGAGATGTGAGGATTTTTTAGAGAGAGAGATGTGAGGTGTTTTAGAGAGATGTGAGGTGTTTTAGAGAGAGATGTGAGGTGTTATAGAGAGAGATGTGAGGTGTTTTAGAGAGAGATGTGAGGTGTTTTAGAGAGAGATGTGAGGTGTTTTAGAGAGAGATGTGAGGTGTTTTAGAGAGATGTGGGGTGTTTTAGAGAGAGATGTGAGGTGTTTTAGAGAGATGTGAGGTGTTTTAGAGAGAGATGCAAGGTGTTATAGAGAGAGATGTGAGGAGTTTTAGAGAGAGATGTGAGGTGTTTTAGAGAGAAATGTGGTGTGTTTTAGAGGGAGATGTGAGGTGTTTTAGAGAGATGTGAGGTGTTTTAGAGAGAGATGTGAGGTGTTTTAGAGAGATGTGAGGTGTTTTAGAGAGAGATGTGAGGTGTTTTAGAGAGAGATGTGAGGTGTTTTAGAGAGATGTGAGGTGTTTTATAGAGAGATGTGAGGTGTTTTATAGAGAGATGTGAGGTGTTTTAGAGAGATAAGTGGGGTCTTTTAGAGAGAGATGTGAGGTGTTATAGAGAGGTGTGAGGTGTTTTAGAGAGAGATGTGAGGTGTTATAGAGAGGTGTGAGGTGTTTTAGAGAGAGATGTGGGGAGTTTTAGAGAGAGATGTGAGGTGTTACAGAGAGGTGTGAGGTGTTTTTAGAGAGAGGTGTGAGGTGTTATAGAGATAGATCAGAGGTGTTTTAGAGAGAGATGTGAGGTGTTTTATAGAGATGTGAGGTGTTTTAGAGAGATATGTGAGGAGTTTTAGAGAGAGATGTGAGGTGTTTTAGAGAGAGATGTGAGGTGTTATAGAGAGAGATGTGAGGTGTTTTATAGAGATGTGAGGTGTTTTAGAGAGATGTGAGGTGTTTTAGAGAGAGATGTGAGGTGTTTTAGAGAGATGTGAGGTGTTTTAGAGAGAGATGTGAGGTGTTTTAGAGAGATATGTGAGGAGTTTTAGAGAGAGATGTGAGGTGTTTTAGAGAGAGATGTGGGGTGTTTTAGAGAGATGTGAGGTGTTATAGAGAGATGTGAGGTGTTTTAGAGAGAGGTGTGAGGTGTTTTAGAGAGATGTGAGGTGTTTTATAGAGATGTGAGGTGTTTTAGAGAGATGTGAGGTGTTTTAGAGAGATGTGAGGTGTTTTAGAGACAGATGCAAGGTGTTATAGAGAGAGATGTGAGTTGTTTTAGAGAGAGATGTGAGGAGTTTTAGAGAGAGATGTGAGGTGTTTTAGAGAGAAATGTGGTGTGTTTTAGAGGGGGATGTGAGGTGTTTTAGAGAGATGTGAGGTGTTTTAGAGAGAGATGTGAGGTGTTTTAGAGAGATGTGAGGTGTTATAGAGAGATGTGAGGTGTTTTAGAGAGAGGTGTGAGGTGTTTTAGAGAGATGTGAGGTGTTTTATAGAGATGTGAGGTGTTTTAGAGAGATGTGAGGTGTTTTAGAGAGATGTGAGGTGTTTTAGAGACAGATGCAAGGTGTTATAGAGAGAGATGTTAGTTGTTTTAGAGAGAGATGTGAGGAGTTTTAGAGAGAGATGTGAGGTGTTTTAGAGAGAAATGTGGTGTGTTTTAGAGGGGGATGTGAGGTGTTTTAGAGAGATGTGAGGTGTTTTAGAGAGAGATGTGAGGTGTTTTAGAGAGAGATGTGAGGTGTTTTAGAGAGATGTGAGGTGTTTTAGAGAGAGATGTGAGGTGTTTTATAGAGAGATGTGAGGTGTTTTATAGAGAGATGTGAGGTGTTTTAGAGAGATAAGTGGGGTCTTTTAGAGAGAGATGTGAGGTGTTATAGAGAGGTGTGAGGTGTTTTAGAGAGAGATGTGAGGTGTTATAGAGAGGTGTGAGGTGTTTTAGAGAGAAATGTGGGGAGTTTTAGAGAGAGATGTGAGGTGTTACAGAGAGGTGTGAGGTGTTTTTAGAGAGAGGTGTGAGGTGTTATAGAGATAGATCAGAGGTGTTTTAGAGAGAGATGTGAGGTGTTTTATAGAGATGTGATGTGTTTTAGAGAGATATGTGAGGAGTTTTAGAGAGAGATGTGAGGTGTTATAGAGAGAGATGTGAGGTGTTTTATAGAGATGTGAGGTGTTTTAGAGAGATGTGAGGTGTTTTAGAGAGAGATGTGAGGTGTTTTAGAGAGATGTGAGGTGTTTTAGAGAGAGATGTGAGGTGTTTTAGAGAGATATGTGAGGAGTTTTAGAGAGAGATGTGAGGTGTTTTAGAGAGAGATGTGGGGTGTTTTAGAGAGAGATGCGAGGTGTTATAGAGAGAGATGTGAGGTGTTTTAGAGAGAGATGTGGGGTGTTTTAGAGAGATGTGAGGTGTTATAGAGAGATGTGAGGTGTTTTAGAGAGAGGTGTGAGGTGTTTTAGAGAGATGTGAGGTGTTTTATAGAGATGTGAGGTGTTTTAGAGAGATGTGAGGTGTTTTAGAGAGATGTGAGGTGTTTTAGAGAGAGATAAAAGGTGTTATAGAGAGAGATGTGAGTTGTTTTAGAGAGAGATGTGAGGAGTTTTAGAGAGAGATGTGAGGTGTTTTAGAGAGAAATGTGGTGTGTTTTAGAGGGGGATGTGAGGTGTTTTAGAGAGATGTGAGGTGTTTTAGAGAGAGATGTGAGGTGTTTTAGAGAGAGATGTGAGGTGTTTTAGAGAGATGTGAGGTGTTTTAGAGAGAGATGTGAGGTGTTTTAGAGAGAGATGTGAGGTGTTTTAGAGAGATGTGAGGTGTTTTATAGAGAGATGTGAGGTGTTTTATAGAGAGATGTGAGGTGTTTTAGAGAGATAAGTGGGGTCTTTTAGAGAGAGATGTGAGGTGTTATAGAGAGGTGTGAGGTGTTTTAGAGAGAGATGTGAGGTGTTATAGAGATAGATCAGAGGTGTTTTAGAGAGAGATGTGAGGTGTTTTATAGAGAGATGTGAGGAGTTTTAGAGAGAGATGTGAGGAGTTTTAGAGAGAGATGTGAGGTGTTTTTAGAGAGAGGTGTGAGGTGTTATAGAGATAGATCAGAGGTGTTTTAGAGAGAGATGTGAGGTGTTTTATAGAGAGATGTGAGGTGTTATAGAGAGGTGTGAGGTGTTTTAGAGAGAGATGTGGGGAGTTTTAGAGAGAGATGTGAGGTGTTACAGAGAGGTGTGAGGTGTTTTTAGAGAGAGGTGTGAGGTGTTATAGAGTTAGATCAGAGGTGTTTTAGAGAGAGATGTGAGGTGTTTTATAAAGATGTGAGGTGTTTTAGAGAGATATGTGAGGAGTTTTAGAGAGAGATGTGAGGTGTTATAGAGAGAGATGTGAGGTGTTTTATAGAGATGTGAGGTGTTTTAGAGAGATGTGAGGTGTTTTAGAGAGAGATGTGAGGTGTTTTAGAGAGATGTGAGGTGTTTTAGAGAGAGATGTGAGGTGTTTTAGAGAGATATGTGAGGAGTTTTAGAGAGAGATGTGAGGTGTTTTAGAGAGAGATGTGGGGTGTTTTAGAGAGAGATGCGAGGTGTTATAGAGAGAGATGTGAGGTGTTTTAGAGAGAGATGTGGGGTGTTTTAGAGAGATGTGAGGTGTTATAGAGAGATGTGAGGTGTTTTAGAGAGAGGTGTGAGGTGTTTTAGAGAGATGTGAGGTGTTTTATAGAGATGTGAGGTGTTTTAGAGAGATGTGAGGTGTTTTAGAGAGATGTGAGGTGTTTTAGAGAGAGATAAAAGGTGTTATAGAGAGAGATGTGAGTTGTTTTAGAGAGAGATGTGAGGAGTTTTAGAGAGAGATGTGAGGTGTTTTAGAGAGAAATGTGGTGTGTTTTAGAGGGGGATGTGAGGTGTTTTAGAGAGATGTGAGGTGTTTTAGAGAGAGATGTGAGGTGTTTTAGAGAGAGATGTGAGGTGTTTTAGAGAGATGTGAGGTGTTTTAGAGAGAGATGTGAGGTGTTTTAGAGAGAGATGTGAGGTGTTTTAGAGAGATGTGAGGTGTTTTATAGAGAGATGTGAGGTGTTTTATAGAGAGATGTGAGGTGTTTTAGAGAGATAAGTGGGGTCTTTTAGAGAGAGATGTGAGGTGTTATAGAGAGGTGTGAGGTGTTTTAGAGAGAGATGTGAGGTGTTATAGAGATAGATCAGAGGTGTTTTAGAGAGAGATGTGAGGTGTTTTATAGAGAGATGTGAGGAGTTTTAGAGAGAGATGTGAGGAGTTTTAGAGAGAGATGTGAGGTGTTTTTAGAGAGAGGTGTGAGGTGTTATAGAGATAGATCAGAGGTGTTTTAGAGAGAGATGTGAGGTGTTTTATAGAGAGATGTGAGGTGTTATAGAGAGGTGTGAGGTGTTTTAGAGAGAGATGTGGGGAGTTTTAGAGAGAGATGTGAGGTGTTACAGAGAGGTGTGAGGTGTTTTTAGAGAGAGGTGTGAGGTGTTATAGAGTTAGATCAGAGGTGTTTTAGAGAGAGATGTGAGGTGTTTTATAAAGATGTGAGGTGTTTTAGAGAGATATGTGAGGAGTTTTAGAGAGAGATGTGAGGTGTTTTAGAGAGAGATGTGGGGTGTTTTAGAGAGAGATGTGAGGTGTCTTAGAGAGAGATGTGAGGTGCTTTAGAGAGAGATGTGAGGTGTTTTAGAGAGAGATGTGAGGTGTTATAGAGAGAGATGTGAGGTGTTTTATAGAGATGTGAGGTGTTTTAGAGAGATGTGAGGTGTTTTAGAGAGAGATGTGAGGTGTTTTAGAGAGATGTGGGGTGTTTTAGAGAGATATGTGGGGTGTTTTAGAGAGAGATGTGAGGTGTTATAGAGAGGTGTGAGGTGTTTTAGAGAGAGATGTGGGGTGTTTTAGAGAGATGTGAGGTGTTTTAGAGATAGATCAGAGGTGTTTTAGAGAGAGATGTGAGGTGTTTTAGAGAGAGATGTGAGGTGTTTTAGAGAGATGTGATGTGTTATAGAGAGATGTGAGGTGTTTTAGAGAGAGGTGTGAGGTGTTTTAGAGAGATGTGAGGTGTTTTATAGAGATGTGAGGTGTTTTATAGAGATGTGAGGTGTTTTAGAGAGATGTGAGGTGTTTTAGAGAGAGATGTGAGGTGTTATAGAGAGAGATGTGAGGTGTTTTAGAGAGATATGTGAGGAGTTTTAGAGAGAGATGTGAGGTGTTTTAGAGAGAGATGTGGGGTGTTTTAGAGAGATGTGAGGTGTTATAGAGAGATGTGAGGTGTTTTAGAGAGAGGTGTGAGGTGTTTTAGAGAGATGTGAGGTGTTTTATAGAGATGTGAGGTGTTTTAGAGAGATGTGAGGTGTTTTAGAGAGAGATGTGAGGTGTTATAGAGAGAGATGTGAGGTGTTTTATAGAGATGTGAGGTGTTTTAGAGAGATGTGAGGTGTTTTAGAGAGAGATGTGAGGTGTTATAGAGAGAGATGTGAGGTGTTTTAGAGAGATATGTGAGGAGTTTTAGAGAGAGATGTGAGGTGTTTTAGAGAGAGATGTGGGGTGTTTTAGAGAGAGATGTGAGGTGTTATAGAGAGAGATGTGAGGTGTTTTAGAGAGAGATGTGAGGTGTTTTAGAGAGATGTGAGGTGTTATAGAGAGATGTGAGGTGTTTTAGAGAGAGGTGTGAGGTGTTTTAGAGAGATGTGAGGTGTTTTAGAGAGATGTGAGGTGTTTTAGAGAGTGATGTGAGGTGTTATAGAGAGAGATGTGAGGTGTTTTAGAGAGAGATGTGAGGTGTTATAGAGAGAGATGTGAGGTGTTTTAGAGAGATATGTGAGGAGTTTTAGAGAGAGATGTGAGGTGTTTTAGAGAGAGATGTGGGGTGTTTTAGAGAGAGATGTGAGGTGTTTTAGAGAGATGTGGGGTGTTTTAGAGAGAGATGTGAGGTGTTTTAGAGAGATGTGAGGTGTTTTAGAGAGAGATGCAAGGTGTTATAGAGAGAGATGTGAGTTGTTTTAGAGAGAGATGTGAGGAGTTTTAGAGAGAGATGTGAGGTGTTTTATAGAGAGATGTGAGGTGTTTTAGAGAGATATGAGGTGTTTTAGAGAGAGATGTGAGGTGTTTTAGAGAGAGATGTGAGGTGTTATAGAGAGAGATGTGAGGTGTTATAGAGAGGTGTGAGGTGTTTTAGAGAGAGATGTGTGGAGTTTTAGAGAGAGATGTGAGGTGTTACAGAGAGGTGTGAGGTGTTTTAGAGAGAGATGTGTGGAGTTTTAGAGAGAGATGTGAGGTGTTACAGAGAGGTGTGAGGTGTTTTTAGAGAGAGGTGTGAGGTGTTATAGAGATAAGTGGGGTCTTTTAGAGAGAGATGTGAGGTGTTATAGAGAGAGATGTGAGGTGTTATAGAGAGAGATGTGAGGTGTTATAGAGAGGTGTGAGGTGTTTTAGAGAGAGATGTGTGGAGTTTTAGAGAGAGATGTGAGGTGTTACAGAGAGGTGTGAGGTGTTTTTAGAGAGAGGTGTGAGGTGTTATAGAGATAGATCAGAGGTGTTTTAGAGAGAGATGTGAGGTGTTTTATAGAGATGTGAGGTGTTTAAGGAGATATGTGAGGAGTTTTAGATAGAGATGTGAGGTGTTTTAGAGAGAGATGTGAGGTGTTTTAGAGAGAGATGTGAGGTGTTATAGAGAGAGATGTGAGGTGTTTTATAGAGATGTGAGGTGTTTTAGAGAGATGTGAGGTGTTTTAGAGAGAGATGTGAGGTGTTTTAGAGAGATGTGAGGTGTTTTAGAGAGAGATGTGAGGTGTTATAGAGAGAGATGTGAGGTGTTTTAGAGAGATATGTGAGGAGTTTTAGAGAGAGATGTGAGGTGTTTTAGAGAGAGATGTGGGGTGTTTTAGAGAGAGATGTGAGGTGTTATAGAGAGAGATGTGAGGTGTTTTAGAGAGAGATGTGGGGTGTTTTAGAGAGATGTGAGGGGTTATAGAGAGATCTGAGGTGTTTTAGAGAGAGATGTGAGGTGTTTTAGAGAGATGTGAGGTGTTTTGGAGAGATATGTGAGGAGTTTTAGAGAGAGATGTGAGGTGTTTTAGAGAGAGAAGTGAGGTGTTTTATAGAGAGATGTGAGGTGTTTTAGAGAGATATGAGGTGTTTTAGAGAGAGATGTGAGGTGTTTTAGAGAGATGTGGGGTGTTTTAGAGAGATATGTGGGGTGTTTTAGAGAGAGATGTGAGGTGTTTTTAGAGAGAGGTGTGAGGTGTTTTAGAGAGAGATGTGAGGTGTTATAGAGAGAGATGTGAGGTGTTTTAGAGAGATATGTGAGGAGTTTTAGAGAGAGATGTGAGGTGTTTTAGAGAGAGATGTGGGGTGTTTTAGAGAGAGATGTGAGGTGTTTTAGAGAGATGTGGGGTGTTTTAGAGAGAGATGTGAGGTGTTTTAGAGAGATGTGAGGTGTTTTAGAGAGAGATGCAAGGTGTTATAGAGAGAGATGTGAGTTGTTTTAGAGAGAGATGTGAGGAGTTTTAGAGAGAGATGTGAGGTGTTTTATAGAGAGATGTGAGGTGTTTTAGAGAGATATGAGGTGTTTTAGAGAGAGATGTGAGGTGTTTTAGAGAGAGATGTGAGGTGTTATAGAGAGAGATGTGAGGTGTTATAGAGAGGTGTGAGGTGTTTTAGAGAGAGATGTGTGGAGTTTTAGAGAGAGATGTGAGGTGTTACAGAGAGGTGTGAGGTGTTTTAGAGAGAGATGTGTGGAGTTTTAGAGAGAGATGTGAGGTGTTACAGAGAGGTGTGAGGTGTTTTTAGAGAGAGGTGTGAGGTGTTATAGAGATAAGTGGGGTCTTTTAGAGAGAGATGTGAGGTGTTATAGAGAGAGATGTGAGGTGTTATAGAGAGAGATGTGAGGTGTTATAGAGAGGTGTGAGGTGTTTTAGAGAGAGATGTGTGGAGTTTTAGAGAGAGATGTGAGGTGTTACAGAGAGGTGTGAGGTGTTTTTAGAGAGAGGTGTGAGGTGTTATAGAGATAGATCAGAGGTGTTTTAGAGAGAGATGTGAGGTGTTTTATAGAGATGTGAGGTGTTTAAGGAGATATGTGAGGAGTTTTAGAGAGAGATGTGAGGTGTTTTAGAGAGAGATGTGAGGTGTTTTAGAGAGAGATGTGAGGTGTTATAGAGAGAGATGTGAGGTGTTTTATAGAGATGTGAGGTGTTTTAGAGAGATGTGAGGTGTTTTAGAGAGAGATGTGAGGTGTTTTAGAGAGATGTGAGGTGTTTTAGAGAGAGATGTGAGGTGTTATAGAGAGAGATGTGAGGTGTTTTAGAGAGATATGTGAGGAGTTTTAGAGAGAGATGTGAGGTGTTTTAGAGAGAGATGTGGGGTGTTTTAGAGAGAGATGTGAGGTGTTATAGAGAGAGATGTGAGGTGTTTTAGAGAGAGATGTGGGGTGTTTTAGAGAGATGTGAGGGGTTATAGAGAGATCTGAGGTGTTTTAGAGAGAGGTGTGAGGTGTTTTAGAGAGATGTGAGGTGTTTTATAGAGATGTGAGGTGTTTTAGAGAGATGTGAGGTGTTTTAGAGAGTGATGTGAGGTGTTTTAGAGAGATGTGGGGTGTTATAGAGAGATATGTGGGGTGTTTTAGAGAGAGATGTGAGGTGTTATAGAGAGGTGTGAGGTGTTTTAGAGAGAGATGTGGGGAGTTTTAGAGAGAGATGTGAGGTGTTACAGAGAGGTGTGAGGTGTTTTTAGAGAGAGGTGTGAGGTGTTATAGAGTTAGATCAGAGGTGTTTTAGAGAGAGATGTGAGGTGTTTTATAGAGATGTGAGGTGTTTTAGAGAGATATGTGAGGAGTTTTAGAGAGATGTGAGGTGTTTTAGAGAGAGATGTGGGGTGTTTTAGAGAGAGATGTGAGGTGTCTTAGAGAGAGATGTGAGGTGTTTTAGAGAGAGATGTGAGGTGTTTTAGAGAGAGATGTGAGGTGTTATAGAAAGAGATGTGAGGTGTTTTATAGAGATGTGAGGTGTTTTAGAGAGATGTGAGGTGTTTTAGAAAGAGATGTGAGGTGTTTTAGAGAGATGTGGGGTGTTTTAGAGAGATATGTGGGGTGTTTTAGAGAGAGATGTGAGGTGTTACAGAGAGGTGTGAGGTGTTTTAGAGAGAGATGTGGGGTGTTTAGAGAGATGTGAGGTGTTTTAGAGATAGATCAGAGGTGTTTTAGAGAGAGATGTGAGGTGTTTTATAGAGATGTGAGGTGTTTTAGAGAGATATGTGAGGAGTTTTAGAGAGAGATGTGAGGTGTTTTAGAGAGAGATGTGGGGTGTTTTAGAGATATATGTGAGGTGTCTTAGAGAGAGATGTGAGGTGTTTTAGAGAGTGATGTGAGGTGTTATAGAGAGAGATGTGAGGTGTTTTAGAGAGATATGTGAGGAGTTTTAGAGAGAGATGTGAGGTGTTTTAGAGAGAGATGTGGGGTGTTTTAGAGAGAGATGTGAGGTGTTATAGAGAGATGTGAGGTGTTTTAGAGAGATGTGGGGTGTTTTAGAGAGAGATGTGAGGTGTTTTAGAGAGATATGTGAGGAGTTTTAGAGAGAGATGTGAGGTGTTTTAGAGAGAGATGTGGGGTGTTTTAGAGAGAGATGTGAGGTGTTATAGAGAGATGTGAGGTGTTTTAGAGAGATGTGGGGTGTTTTAGAGAGAGATGTGAGGTGTTTTAGAGAGATGTGAGGTGTTTTAGAGAGATGTGGGGTGTTTTAGAGAGAGATGTGAGGTGTTTTAGAGAGATGTGAGGTGTTTTAGAGAGAGATGTAAGGTGTTTTAGAGAGAGATGTGAGGTGTTTTAGAGAGAGATGTGAGGTGTTTTAGAGAGATGTGGGGTGTTTTAGAGAGAGATGTGAGGTGTTTTAGAGAGAGATGTGAGGTGTTTTAGAGAGAGATGTGAGGTTTTTTTAGAGAGAGATGTGAGGTGTTATAGAGAGAGATGTGAGGTGTTTTATAGAGATGTGAGGTGTTTTAGAGAGATGTGAGGTGTTTTAGAGAGATGTGAGGTGTTATAGAGAGAGATGTGAGTTGTTTTAGAGAGAGATGTGAGGAGTTTTAGAGAGAGATGTGAGGTGTTTTAGAGAGAAATGTGGTGTGTTTTAGAGAGAGATGTGAGGTGTTTTAGAGAGAGATGTGAGGTGTTTTAGAGAGAGATGTGAGGTGTTTTAGACAGATGTGAGGTTTTTTAGAGAGATATGAGGTGTTTTAGACAGAGATGTGAGGTGTTTTAGAGAGATGTGGGGTGTTTTAGAGAGATAAGTGGGGAGTTTTAGAGAGAGATATGAGGTGTTTTAGAGAGAGATGTGAGGTGTTATAGAGAGAGATGTGAGGTGTTTTAGAGAGAGATGTGAGGTGTTTTAGAGAGATGTGAGGTGTTATAGAGAGATGTGAGGTGTTTTAGAGAGAGGTGTTAGGTGTTTTAGAGAGATGTGAGGTGTTTAATAGAGATGTGAGGTGTTTTAGAGAGATGTGAGGTGTTTTAGAGAGTGATGTGGGTTGTTTTAGAGATAGATGTGAGGTGTCTTAGAGAGAGATGTGAGGTGTTTTAGAGAGAGATGTGTGGCGTTTTAGAGAGAGATGTGAGGTGTTTTAGAGAGAGATGTGGGTTGTTTTAGAGATAGATGTGAGGTGTCTTAGAGAGAGATGTGAGGTGTTTTAGAGAGAGATGTGAGGTGTTATAGAGAGAGATGTGAGGTGTTTTAGAGAGATATGTGAGGAGTTTTAGAGAGAGATGTGAGGTGTTTTAGAGAGAGATGTGGGGTGTTTTAGAGAGAGATGTGAGGTGTTATAGAGAGATGTGAGGTGTTTTAGAGAGATGTGAGGTGTTTTAGAGAGAGATGTGAGGTGTTTTAGAGAGAGATGTGAGGTGTTTTAGAGAGAGATGTGGGGTGTTTTAGAGAGAGATGTGAGGTGTCTTAGAGAGAGATGTGAGGTGTTTTAGAGAGAGATGTGAGCTGTTATAGAGAGAGATGTGGGGTGTTTTAGAGAGAGATGTGAGGTGTTATAGAGAGATGTGAGGTGTTTTAGAGAGATGTGGGGTGTTTTAGAGAGAGATGTGAGGTGTTTTAGGGAGAGATGTGAGGTGTTTTAGAGAGAGATGTGAGGTGTTATAGAGAGAGATGTGAGGTGTTTTATAGAGATGTGAGGTGTTTTAGAGAGATGTGGGGTGTTTTAGAGAGAGATGTGAGGTGTTTTAGAGAGAGATGTGGGGTGTTTTAGAGAGAGATGTGAGGTGTTATGGAGAGATGTGAGGTGTTTTAGAGAGATGTGGGGTGTTTTAGAGAGAGATGTGAGGTGTTTTAGAGAGATGTGAGGTGTTTTAGAGAGAGATGTAAGGTGTTTTAGAGAGAGATGTGAGGTGTTTTAGAGAGAGATGTGAGGTGTTTTAGAGAGATGTGTGGTGTTTTAGAGAGATGTGAGGTGTTTTAGAGAGAGATGTGAGGTGTTTTAGAGAGAGATGTGAGGTGTTTTAGAGAGATGTGAGGTGTTTTAGAGAAAGATGTGAGGTGTTTTAGAGAGATATGTGAGGAGTTTTAGAGAGAGATGTGAGGTGTTTTAGAGAGAGATGTGGGGTGTTTTAGAGAGAGATGTGAGGTGTTATAGAGAGAGATGTGAGGTGTTTTAGAGAGAGATGTGGGGTGTTTTAGAGAGATGTGAGGGGTTATAGAGAGATCTGAGGTGTTTTAGAGAGAGATGTGAGGTGTTTTAGAGAGATGTGAGGTGTTTTGGAGAGATATGTGAGGAGTTTTAGAGAGAGATGTGAGGTGTTATAGAGAGGTGGGAGGTGTTTTAGAGAGAGATGTGTGGAGTTTTAGAGAGAGATGTGAGGTGTTACAGAGAGGTGTGAGGTGTTTTTAGAGAGAGGTGTGAGGTGTTATAGAGATAGATCAGAGGTGTTTTAGAGAGAGATGTGAGGTGTTTTATAGAGATGTGAGGTGTTTAAGGAGATATGTGAGGAGTTTTAGAGAGAGATGTGAGGTGTTTTAGAGAGAGATGTGAGGTGTTTTAGAGAGAGATGTGAGGTGTTATAGAGAGAGATGTGAGGTGTTTTATAGAGATGTGAGGTGTTTTAGAGAGATGTGAGGTGTTTTAGAGAGAGATGTGAGGTGTTTTAGAGAGATGTGAGGTGTTTTAGAGAGAGATGTGAGGTGTTATAGAGAGAGATGTGAGGTGTTTTAGAGAGATATGTGAGGAGTTTTAGAGAGAGATGTGAGGTGTTTTAGAGAGAGATGTGGGGTGTTTTAGAGAGAGATGTGAGGTGTTATAGAGAGAGATGTGAGGTGTTTTAGAGAGAGATGTGGGGTGTTTTAGAGAGATGTGAGGGGTTATAGAGAGATCTGAGGTGTTTTAGAGAGAGATGTGAGGTGTTTTAGAGAGATGTGAGGTGTTTTGGAGAGATATGTGAGGAGTTTTAGAGAGAGATGTGAGGTGTTTTAGAGAGAGAAGTGAGGTGTTTTATAGAGAGATGTGAGGTGTTTTAGAGAGATATGAGGTGTTTTAGAGAGAGATGTGAGGTGTTTTAGAGAGATGTGGGGTGTTTTAGAGAGATATGTGGGGTGTTTTAGAGAGAGATGTGAGGTGTTTTTAGAGAGAGGTGTGAGGTGTTTTAGAGAGAGATGTGAGGTGTTATAGAGAGAGATGTGAGGTGTTTTAGAGAGATATGTGAGGAGTTTTAGAGAGAGATGTGAGGTGTTTTAGAGAGAGATGTGGGGTGTTTTAGAGAGAGATGTGAGGTGTTTTAGAGAGATGTGGGGTGTTTTAGAGAGAGATGTGAGGTGTTTTAGAGAGATGTGAGGTGTTTTAGAGAGAGATGCAAGGTGTTATAGAGAGAGATGTGAGTTGTTTTAGAGAGAGATGTGAGGAGTTTTAGAGAGAGATGTGAGGTGTTTTATAGAGAGATGTGAGGTGTTTTAGAGAGATATGAGGTGTTTTAGAGAGAGATGTGAGGTGTTTTAGAGAGAGATGTGAGGTGTTATAGAGAGAGATGTGAGGTGTTATAGAGAGAGATGTGAGGTGTTATAGAGAGGTGTGAGGTGTTTTAGAGAGAGATGTGTGGAGTTTTAGAGAGAGATGTGAGGTGTTACAGAGAGGTGTGAGGTGTTTTTAGAGAGAGGTGTGAGGTGTTATAGAGATAGATCAGAGGTGTTTTAGAGAGAGATGTGAGGTGTTTTATAGAGATGTGAGGTGTTTAAGGAGATATGTGAGGAGTTTTAGAGAGAGATGTGAGGTGTTTTAGAGAGAGATGTGAGGTGTTTTAGAGAGAGATGTGAGGTGTTATAGAGAGAGATGTGAGGTGTTTTATAGAGATGTGAGGTGTTTTAGAGAGATGTGAGGTGTTTTAGAGAGAGATGTGAGGTGTTTTAGAGAGATGTGAGGTGTTTTAGAGAGAGATGTGAGGTGTTATAGAGAGAGATGTGAGGTGTTTTAGAGAGATATGTGAGGAGTTTTAGAGAGAGATGTGAGGTGTTTTAGAGAGAGATGTGGGGTGTTTTAGAGAGAGATGTGAGGTGTTATAGAGAGAGATGTGAGGTGTTTTAGAGAGAGATGTGGGGTGTTTTAGAGAGATGTGAGGGGTTATAGAGAGATCTGAGGTGTTTTAGAGAGAGGTGTGAGGTGTTTTAGAGAGATGTGAGGTGTTTTATAGAGATGTGAGGTGTTTTAGAGAGATGTGAGGTGTTTTAGAGAGTGATGTGAGGTGTTTTAGAGAGATGTGGGGTGTTATAGAGAGATATGTGGGGTGTTTTAGAGAGAGATGTGAGGTGTTATAGAGAGGTGTGAGGTGTTTTAGAGAGAGATGTGGGGAGTTTTAGAGAGAGATGTGAGGTGTTACAGAGAGGTGTGAGGTGTTTTTAGAGAGAGGTGTGAGGTGTTATAGAGTTAGATCAGAGGTGTTTTAGAGAGAGATGTGAGGTGTTTTATAGAGATGTGAGGTGTTTTAGAGAGATATGTGAGGAGTTTTAGAGAGATGTGAGGTGTTTTAGAGAGAGATGTGGGGTGTTTTAGAGAGAGATGTGAGGTGTCTTAGAGAGAGATGTGAGGTGTTTTAGAGAGAGATGTGAGGTGTTTTAGAGAGAGATGTGAGGTGTTATAGAAAGAGATGTGAGGTGTTTTATAGAGATGTGAGGTGTTTTAGAGAGATGTGAGGTGTTTTAGAAAGAGATGTGAGGTGTTTTAGAGAGATGTGGGGTGTTTTAGAGAGATATGTGGGGTGTTTTAGAGAGAGATGTGAGGTGTTACAGAGAGGTGTGAGGTGTTTTAGAGAGAGATGTGGGGTGTTTAGAGAGATGTGAGGTGTTTTAGAGATAGATCAGAGGTGTTTTAGAGAGAGATGTGAGGTGTTTTATAGAGATGTGAGGTGTTTTAGAGAGATATGTGAGGAGTTTTAGAGAGAGATGTGAGGTGTTTTAGAGAGAGATGTGGGGTGTTTTAGAGATATATGTGAGGTGTCTTAGAGAGAGATGTGAGGTGTTTTAGAGAGTGATGTGAGGTGTTATAGAGAGAGATGTGAGGTGTTTTAGAGAGATATGTGAGGAGTTTTAGAGAGAGATGTGAGGTGTTTTAGAGAGAGATGTGGGGTGTTTTAGAGAGAGATGTGAGGTGTTATAGAGAGATGTGAGGTGTTTTAGAGAGATGTGGGGTGTTTTAGAGAGAGATGTGAGGTGTTTTAGAGAGATATGTGAGGAGTTTTAGAGAGAGATGTGAGGTGTTTTAGAGAGAGATGTGGGGTGTTTTAGAGAGAGATGTGAGGTGTTATAGAGAGATGTGAGGTGTTTTAGAGAGATGTGGGGTGTTTTAGAGAGAGATGTGAGGTGTTTTAGAGAGATGTGAGGTGTTTTAGAGAGATGTGGGGTGTTTTAGAGAGAGATGTGAGGTGTTTTAGAGAGATGTGAGGTGTTTTAGAGAGAGATGTAAGGTGTTTTAGAGAGAGATGTGAGGTGTTTTAGAGAGAGATGTGAGGTGTTTTAGAGAGATGTGGGGTGTTTTAGAGAGAGATGTGAGGTGTTTTAGAGAGAGATGTGAGGTGTTTTAGAGAGAGATGTGAGGTGTTTTAGAGAGAGATGTGAGGTGTTATAGAGAGAGATGTGAGGTGTTTTATAGAGATGTGAGGTGTTTTAGAGAGATGTGAGGTGTTTTAGAGAGAGGTGAGGTGTTATAGAGAGAGATGTGAGTTGTTTTAGAGAGAGATGTGAGGAGTTTTAGAGAGAGATGTGAGGTGTTTTAGAGAGAAATGTGGTGTGTTTTAGAGAGAGATGTGAGGTGTTTTAGAGAGAGATGTGAGGTGTTTTAGAGAGAGATGTGAGGTGTTTTAGACAGATGTGAGGTTTTTTAGAGAGATATGAGGTGTTTTAGACAGAGATGTGAGGTGTTTTAGAGAGATGTGGGGTGTTTTAGAGAGATAAGTGGGGAGTTTTAGAGAGAGATATGAGGTGTTTTAGAGAGAGATGTGAGGTGTTATAGAGAGAGATGTGAGGTGTTTTAGAGAGAGATGTGAGGTGTTTTAGAGAGATGTGAGGTGTTATAGAGAGATGTGAGGTGTTTTAGAGAGAGGTGTTAGGTGTTTTAGAGAGATGTGAGGTGTTTAATAGAGATGTGAGGTGTTTTAGAGAGATGTGAGGTGTTTTAGAGAGTGATGTGGGTTGTTTTAGAGATAGATGTGAGGTGTCTTAGAGAGAGATGTGAGGTGTTTTAGAGAGAGATGTGAGGAGTTTTAGAGAGAGATGTGAGGTGTTTTAGAGAGAGATGTGGGTTGTTTTAGAGATAGATGTGAGGTGTCTTAGAGAGAGATGTGAGGTGTTTTAGAGAGAGATGTGAGGTGTTATAGAGAGAGATGTGAGGTGTTTTAGAGAGATATGTGAGGAGTTTTAGAGAGAGATGTGAGGTGTTTTAGAGAGAGATGTGGGGTGTTTTAGAGAGAGATGTGAGGTGTTATAGAGAGATGTGAGGTGTTTTAGAGAGATGTGAGGTGTTTTAGAGAGAGATGTGAGGTGTTTTAGAGAGAGATGTGAGGTGTTTTAGAGAGAGATGTGGGGTGTTTTAGAGAGAGATGTGAGGTGTCTTAGAGAGAGATGTGAGGTGTTTTAGAGAGAGATGTGAGCTGTTATAGAGAGAGATGTGGGGTGTTTTAGAGAGAGATGTGAGGTGTTATAGAGAGATGTGAGGTGTTTTAGAGAGATGTGGGGTGTTTTAGAGAGAGATGTGAGGTGTTTTAGGGAGAGATGTGAGGTGTTTTAGAGAGAGATGTGAGGTGTTATAGAGAGAGATGTGAGGTGTTTTATAGAGATGTGAGGTGTTTTAGAGAGATGTGGGGTGTTTTAGAGAGAGATGTGAGGTGTTTTAGAGAGAGATGTGGGGTGTTTTAGAGAGAGATGTGAGGTGTTATGGAGAGATGTGAGGTGTTTTAGAGAGATGTGGGGTGTTTTAGAGAGAGATGTGAGGTGTTTTAGAGAGATGTGAGGTGTTTTAGAGAGAGATGTAAGGTGTTTTAGAGAGAGATGTGAGGTGTTTTAGAGAGAGATGTGAGGTGTTTTAGAGAGATGTGTGGTGTTTTAGAGAGATGTGAGGTGTTTTAGAGAGAGATGTGAGGTGTTTTAGAGAGAGATGTGAGGTGTTTTAGAGAGATGTGAGGTGTTTTAGAGAAAGATGTGAGGTGTTTTAGAGAGGTGTGCGGTGTTTTTAGAGAGGTGTGAGGTGTTATAGAGATAGATCAGAGGTGTTTTAGAGAGAGATGTGAGGTGTTCTATAGAGATGTGAGGTGTTGTAGAGAGATGTGAGGTGTTTTAGAGAGATGTGAGGTGTTTAGAGAGAGATGTGAGGTGTTTTAGAGAGAGATGTGAGGTGTTTTAGAGAGATGTGAGGTGTTTTAGAAAGAGATGTGAGGTGTTATAGAGAGAGATGTGGGGTGTTTTAGAGAGAGATGTAAGGTGTTATAGAGAGATGGGGGGTGTTTTAGAGGGAGATGGGGGGTGTTTTAGAGAGAGATGTGAGGTGTTTTAGAGAGAGATGTGAGGTGTTTTAGAGAGAGATGTGAGGTGTTTTAGAGAGAGATGTGAGGTGTTTTAGAGAGAGATGTGAGGTGTTATAGAGAGAGATGTGAGGTGTTTTATAGAGATGTGAGGTGTTTTAGAGAGATGTGGGGTGTTTTAGAGAGAGATGTGAGGTGTTTTAGAGAGATGTGGGGTGTTTTAGAGAGATATGTGGGGTGTTTTAGAGAGAGATGTGAGGTGTTATAGAGAGGTGTGAGGTGTTTTAGAGAGAGATGTGGGGTGTTTTAGAGATAGATCAGAGGTGTTTTAGAGAGAGATGTGAGGTGTTTTAGAGAGATGTGAGGTGTTTTAGAGAGAGATGTGGGGTGTTTTAGAGAGAGATGTGAGGTGTTATAGAGAGATGTGAGGTGTTTTAGAGAGATGTGGGGTGTTTTAGAGAGAGATGTGAGGTGTTTTAGAGAGATGTGAGGTGATTTAGAGAGAGATGTAAGGTGTTTTAGAGAGAGATGTGAGGTGTTTTAGAGAGATGTGGGGTGTTTTAGGGAGAGATGTGATGTGTTTTAGAGAGAGATGTGAGGTGTTTTAGAGAGAGATGTGAGGTGTTTTAGAGAGAGATGTGGGGTGTTTTAGGGAGAGATGTGATGTGTTTTAGAGAGAGATGTGAGGTGTTTTATAGAGAGATGTGAGTTGTTTTATAGAGAGATGTGAGGTGTTTTAGAGAGATATGAGGTGTTTTAGAGAGAGATGTGAGGTGTTTTAGAGAGATGTGGGGCATTTTAGAGAGAGATGTGAGGTGTTTTAGAGAGATGTGAGGTGATTTAGAGAGAGATGTAAGGTGTTTTAGAGAGAGATGTGAGGTGTTTTAGAGAGATGTGGGGTGTTTTAGGGAGAGATGTGATGTGTTTTAGAGAGAGATGTGAGGTGTTTTAGAGAGAGATGTGACGTGTTTTAGAGAGAGATGTGGGGTGTTTTAGGGAGAGATGTGATGTGTTTTAGAGAGAGATGTGAGGTGTTTTATAGAGAGATGTGAGTTGTTTTATAGAGAGATGTGAGGTGTTTTAGAGAGATATGAGGTGTTTTAGAGAGAGATGTGAGGTGTTATAGAGAGATGTGAGGTGTTTTAGAGAGAGATGTGGGGTGTTATAGAGATAGATCAGAGGTGTTTTAGAGAGAGATGTGAGGTGTTTTATAGAGATGTGAGGTGTTTTAGAGAGATGTGAGGTGTTTTAGAGAGAGATGTGAGGTGTTTTAGAGCGATGTGAGGTGTTTTAGAGAGAGATGTGAGTTGTTTTAGAGAGAGATGTGAGGTGTTTTAGAGAGAGATGTGAGGTGTTTCAGAGAGAGATGTGAGGTGTTTTAGAGAGAGATGTGGGGTGTTTTAGAGAGAGATGTGAGGTGTTATAGAGAGATGTGAGGTGTTTTAGAGAGATGTGGGGTGTTTTAGAGAGAGATGTGAGGTGTTTTAGAGAGAGATGTGAGGTGTTTTAGAGAGAGATGTGAGGTGTTTTAGAGAGAGATGTGAGGTGTTTTAGAGAGAGATGTGGGGTGTTTTAGAGAGAGATGTGAGGTGTTATAGAGAGATGTGAGGTGTTTTAGAGAGATGTGGGGTGTTTTAGAGAGAGATGTGAGGTGTTTTAGAGAGAGATGTGAGGTGTTTTAGAGAGATGTGAGGTGTTTTAGAGAGAGATGCGAGGTGTTATAGAGAGAGATGTGGGGCGTTTTAGAGAGAGATGTGAGGTGTTTTAGAGAGATGTGAGGTGATTTAGAGAGAGATGTAAGGTGTTTTAGAGAGGGATGTGAGGTGTTTTAGAGAGATGTGGGGTGTTTTAGGGAGAGATGTGATGTGTTTTAGAGAGAGATGTGAGGTGTTTTAGAGAGAGATGTGAGGTGTTTTAGAGAGAGATGTGGGGTGTTTTAGGGAGAGATGTGATGTGTTTTAGAGAGAGATGTGAGGTGTTTTATAGAGAGATGTGAGTTGTTTTATAGAGAGATGTGAGGTGTTTTAGAGAGATATGAGGTGTTTTAGAGAGAGATGTGAGGTGTTTTAGAGAGATGTGGGGTGTTTTAGAGAGATATGTGGGGTGTTTTAGAGAGAGATGTGAGGTGTTATAGAGAGATGTGAGGTGTTTTAGAGAGAGATGTGGGGTGTTTTAGAGAGAGATGTGAGGTGTTATAGAGAGGTGTGAGGTGTTTTTAGAGAGAGGTGTGAGGTGTTATAGAGATAGATCAGAGGTGTTTTAGAGAGAGATGTGAGGTGTTTTATAGAGATGTGAGGTGTTTTAGAGAGATGTGAGGTGTTTTAGAGAGAGATGTGAGGTGTTTTAGAGCGATGTGAGGTGTTTTAGAGAGAGATGTGAGGTGTTTTAGAGAGAGATGTGAGGTGTTTTAGAGAGAGATGTGAGGTGTTTTAGAGAGAGATGTGAGGTGTTTCAGAGAGAGATGTGAGGTGTTTTAGAGAGAGATGTGGGGTGTTTTAGAGAGAGATGTGAGGTGTTATAGAGAGATGTGAGGTGTTTTAGAGAGATGTGGGGTGTTTTAGAGAGAGATGTGAGGTGTTTTAGAGAGAGATGTGAGGTGTTTTAGAGAGAGATGTGAGGTGTTTTAGAGAGAGATGTGAGGTGTTTTAGAGAGAGATGTGGGGTGTTTTAGAGAGAGATGTGAGGTGTTATAGAGAGATGTGAGGTGTTTTAGAGAGATGTGGGGTGTTTTAGAGAGAGATGTGAGGTGTTTTAGAGAGAGATGTGAGGTGTTTTAGAGAGATGTGAGGTGTTTTAGAGAGAGATGCGAGGTGTTATAGAGAGAGATGTGAGTTGTTTTAGAGAGATATGTGAGGAGTTTTAGAGAGAGATGTGAGGTGTTTTAGAGAGAGATGTGGGGTGTTTTAGAGAGAGATGTGATGTGTTATAGAGAGATGTGAGGTGTTTTAGAGAGATGTGGGGTGTTTTAGAGAGAGATGTGAGGTGTTTTAGAGAGATGTGAGGTGATTTAGAGAGAGATGTAAGGTGTTTTAGAGAGAGATGTGAGGTGTTTTAGAGAGATGTGGGGTGTTTTAGGGAGAGATGTGATGTGTTTTAGAGAGAGATGTGAGGTGTTTTAGAGAGAGATGTGAGGTGTTTTAGAGAGAGATGTGAGGTGTTTTAGAGAGAGATGTGAGGTGTTATAGAGAGAGATGTGAGGTGTTATAGAGAGGTGTGAGGTGTTTTTAGAGAGAGGTGTGAGGTGTTATAGAGATAGATCAGAGGTGTTTTAGAGAGAGATGTGAGGTGTTTTATAGAGATGTGAGGTGTTTTAGAGAGATGTGAGGTGTTTTAGAGAGAGATGTGAGGTGTTTTAGAGAGAGATGTGAGGTGTTTTAGAGAGATGTGAGGTGTTTTAGAGAGAGATGTGAGGTGTTATAGAGAGCGATGTGAGGTGTTTTAGAGAGATATGTGAGGAGTTTTAGAGAGAGATGTGAGGTGTTTTAGAGAGAGATGTGGGGTGTTTTAGAGAGAGATGTGAGGTGTTATAGAGAGATGTGAGGTGTTTTAGAGAGATGTGGGGTGTTTTAGAGAGAGATGTGAGGTGTTTTAGAGCGATGTGAGGTGTTTTAGAGAGAGATGTGAGGTGTTTTAGAGAGAGATGTGAGGTGTTTTAGAGAGAGATGTGAGGTGTTTTAGAGAGAGATGTGGGTTGTTTTATAGAGAGATGTGAGGTGTTTTAGAGAGATATAAGGTGTTTTAGAGAGAGATGTGAGGTGTTTTAGAGAGATGTGGGGTGTTTTAGAGAGATATGTGGGGTGTTTTAGAGAGAGATGTGAGGTGTTATAGAGAGATGTGAGGTGTTTTAGAGAGAGATGTGGGGTGTTTTAGAGAGAGATGTGAGGTGTTATAGAGAGAAGTGAGGTGTTTTTAGAGAGAGGTGAGGTGTTATAGAGATAGATCAGAGGTGTTTTAGAGAGAGATGTGAGGTGTTTTATAGAGATGTGAGGTGTTTTAGAGAGATGTGAGGTGTTTTAGAGAGAGATGTGAGGTGTTTTAGAGAGAGATGTGAGGTGTTTTAGAGCGATGTGAGGTGTTTTAGAGAGAGATGTGAGGTGTTTTAGAGAGAGATGTGAGGTGTTTTAGAGAGAGATGTGAGGTGTTTTAGAGAGAGATGTGAGGTGTTTTAGAGAGAGATGTGGGGTGTTTTAGAGAGAGATGTGAGGTGTTATATAGAGATGTGAGGTGTTTTAGAGAGATGTGGGGTGTTTTAGAGAGAGATGTGAGGTGTTTTAGAGAGAGATGTGAGGTGTTTTAGAGAGATGTGAGGTGTTTTAGAGAGAGATGCGAGGTGTTATAGAGAGAGATGTGAGTTGTTTTAGAGAGATATGTGAGGTGTTTTAGAGAGAGATGTGGGGTGTTTTAGAGAGAGATGTGAGGTGTTATAGAGAGATGTGAGGTGTTTTAGAGAGATGTGGGGTGTTTTAGAGAGAGATGTGAGGTGTTTTAGAGAGATGTGAGGTGATTTAGAGAGAGATGTAAGGTGTTTTAGAGAGAGATGTGAGGTGTTTTAGAGAGATGTGGGGTGTTTTAGGGAGAGATGTGATGTGTTTTAGAGAGAGATGTGAGGTGTTTTAGAGAGAGATGTGAGGTGTTTTAGAGAGAGATGTGAGGTGTTTTAGAGAGAGATGTGAGGTGTTATAGAGAGAGATGTGAGGTGTTATAGAGAGGTGTGAGGTGTTTTTAGAGAGAGGTGTGAGGTGTTATAGAGATAGATCAGAGGTGTTTTAGAGAGAGATGTGAGGTGTTTTATAGAGATGTGAGGTGTTTTAGAGAGATGTGAGGTGTTTTAGAGAGAGATGTGAGGTGTTTTAGAGAGAGATGTGAGGTGTTTAAGAGAGATGTGAGGTGTTTTAGAGAGAGATGTGAGGTGTTATAGAGAGCGATGTGAGGTGTTTTAGAGAGATATGTGAGGAGTTTGAGAGATAGATGTGAGGTGTTTTAGACAGAGATGTGGGGTGTTTTAGAGAGAGATGTGAGGTGTTATAGAGAGATGTGAGGTGTTTTAGAGAGATGTGGGGTGTTTTAGAGAGAGATGTGAGGTGTTTTAGAGAGAGATGTGAGGTGTTTTAGAGAGAGATGTGAGGTGTTTTAGAGAGAGATGTGAGGTGTTTTAGAGAGAGATGTGAGGTGTTTTAGAGAGAGATGTGGGGTGTTTTAGAGAGAGATGTGAGGTGTTATAGAGAGATGTGAGGTGTTTTAGAGAGATGTGGGGTGTTTTAGAGAGAGATGTGAGGTGTTTTAGAGAGAGATGTGAGGTGTTTTAGAGAGAGATGTGAGGTGTTTTAGAGAGAGATGTGAGGTGTTTTAGAGAGAGATGTGAGGTGTTTTAGAGAGAGATGTGGGGTGTTTTAGAGAGAGATGTGAGGTGTTATAGAGAGATGTGAGGTGTTTTAGAGAGACGTGGGGTGTTTTAGAGAGAGGTGTGAGGTGTTTTAGAGAGATGTGGGGTGTTTTAGAGAGATATGTGGGGTGTTTTAGAGAGAGATGTGAGGTGTTATAGAGAGATGTGAGGTGTTTTAGAGAGAGATGTGGGGTGTTTTAGAGAGAGATGTGAGGTGTTATAGAGAGGTGTGAGGTGTTTTTAGAGAGAGGTTTGAGGTGTTATAGAGATAGATCAGAGGTGTTTTAGAGAGAGATGTGAGGTGTTTTATAGAGATGTGAGGTGTTTTAGAGAGATGTGAGGTGTTTTAGAGAGAGATGTGAGGTGTTTTAGAGAGATGTGAGGTGTTTTAGAGAGAGATGTGAGGTGTTATAGAGAGAGATGTGAGGTGTTTTAGAGAGATATGTGAGGAGTTTTAGAGAGAGATGTGAGGTGTTTTAGAGAGAGATGTGGGGTGTTTTAGAGAGAGATGTGAGGTGTTATAGAGAGATGTTAGGTGTTTTAGAGAGATGTGAGGTGTTTTAGAGAGAGATGTAAGGTGTTTTAGAGAGAGATGTGAGGTGTTTTAGAGAGATGTGGGGTGTTTTAGGGAGAGATGTGATGTGTTTTAGAGAGAGATGTGAGGTGTTTTAGAGAGAGATGTGAGGTGTTTTAGAGAGAGATGTGAGGTGTTTTAGAGAGAGATGTGAGGTGTTATAGAGAGAGATGTGAGGTGTTATAGAGAGGTGTGAGGTGTTTTTAGAGAGAGGTGTGAGGTGTTATAGAGAGATGTGAGGTGTTTTAGAGAGATGTGGGGTGTTTTAGAGAGATATGTGAGGTGTTTTAGAGAGAGATGTGAGGTGTTTTAGAGAGAGATGTGAGGTGTTTTAGAGAGAGATGTGAGGTGTTTTAGAGAGAGATGTGAGGTGTTTTAGAGAGAGATGTGAGGTGTTTTAGAGAGAGATGTGAGGTGTTTTAGAGAGAGATGTGAGGTGTTTTAGAGAGAGATGTGAGTTGTTTTAGAGAGAGATGTGAGGTGTTTTAGAGAGAGATGTGAGGTGTTTTAGAGAGAGATGTGGGGTGTTTTAGAGAGAGATGTGAGGTGTTTTAGAGAGAGATGTGAGGTGTTTTAGAGAGAGATGTGGGGTGTTTTAGAGAGAGATGTGAGGTGTTATAGAGAGATGTGAGGTGTTTTAGAGAGATGTGGGGTGTTTTAGAGAGAGGTGTGAGGTGTTTTAGAGAGATGTGGGGTGTTTTAGAGAGAGATGTGAGGTGTTTTAGAGAGATGTGAGGTGTTATAGAGAGGTGTGAGGTGTTTTTAGAGAGAGGTTTGAGGTGTTATAGAGATAGATCAGAGGTGTTTTAGAGAGAGATGTGAGGTGTTTTATAGAGATGTGAGGTGTTTTAGAGAGATATGAGGTGTTTTAGAGAGAGATGTGAGGTGTTTTAGAGAGAGATGTGAGGTGTTTTATAGAGATGTGAGGTGTTTTAGAGAGATGTGAGGTGTTTTAGAGAGAGATGTGAGGTGTTATAGAGAGAGATGTGAGGTGTTTTAGAGAGATATGTGAGGAGTTTTAGAGAGAGATGTGAGGTGTTTTAGAGAGAGATGTGGGGTGTTTTAGAGAGAGATGTGAGGTGTTATAGAGAGATGTGAGGTGTTTTAGAGAGATGTGGGGTGTTTTAGAGAGAGATGTGAGGTGTTTTAGAGAGAGATGTGAGGTGTTTTAGAGAGAGATGTGAGGTGTTTTAGAGAGAGATGTGAGGTGTTTTAGAGAGAGATGTGAGGTGTTATAGAGAGAGATGTGAGGTGTTTTATAGAGATGTGAGGTGTTTTAGAGAGATGTGAGGTGTTTTAGAGAGAGATGTGAGGTGTTTTAGAGAGATGTGAGGTGTTTTGGAGAGATATGTGAGGAGTTTTAGAGAGAGATGTGAGGTGTTTTAGAGAGATGTGGGGTGTTTTAGAGAGATGTGAGGTGTTTTAGAGAGATATGAGGTGTTTTAGAGAGAGATGTGAGGTGTTTTAGAGAGATGTGGGGTGTTTTAGAGAGATATGTGGGGTGTTTTAGAGAGAGATGTGAGGTGTTATAGAGAGGTGTGAGGTGTTTTAGAGAGAGATGTGGGGAGTTTTAGAGAGAGATCTGAGGTGTTATAGAGAGGTGTGAGGTGTTTTTAGAGAGAGGTGTGAGGTGTTATAGAGATAGATCAGAGGTGTTTTAGAGAGAGATGTGAGGTTTTTTATAGAGATGTGAGGTGTTTTAGAGAGATGTGAGGTGTTTTAGAGAGAGATGTGAGGTGTTTTAGAGAGAGATGTGAGGTGTTATAGAGAGAGATGTGAGGTGGTTTTAGAGAGAGAGATGTGAGGTGTTTTAGAGAGATGTGAGGTGTTTTAGAGAGATGGGGGGTGTTTTAGAGAGAGATGGGGGGGGTGTTTTAGAGAGAGATGTGAGGCGTTTTAGAGAGAGATGTGAGGTGTTTTAGAAAGAGATGTGAGGTGTTTTAGAGAGAGATGTGAGGTGTTTTAGAGAGAGGTGTGAGGTGTTATAGAGAGAGATGTGAGGTGTTTTATAGATATGTGAGGTGTTTTAGAGAGATGTGAGGTGTTTTAGAGAGAGATGTGAGGTGTTTTAGAGAGATGTGGGGTGTTTTAGAGAGATATGTGGGTTGTTTTAGAGAGAGATGTGAGGTGTTATAGAGAGGTGTGAGATGTTTTAGAGAGAGATGTGGGGTGTTTTAGAGAGATGTGAGGTGTTTTAGAGATAGATCAGAGGTGTTTTAGAGAGAGATGTGAGGTGTTTTAGAGAGATGTGAGGTGTTTTAGAGAGATGTGAGGTGTTTTAGAGAGAGATGTGAGGTGTTTTAGAGAGATATGTGAGGTGTTTTAGAGAGATGTGAGGTGTTTTAGAGAGAGATGCGAGGTGTTATAGAGAGAGATGTCAGTTGTTTTAGAGAGATATGTGAGGAGTTTTAGAGAGAGATGTGAGGTGTTTTAGAGAGAGATGTGGGGTGTTTTAGAGAGATATGAGGTGTTTTAGAGATGTGAGGTGTTTTAGAGAGATGTGAGGTGTTTTAGAGAGAGATGTGAGGTGTTTTAGAGAGATGTGAGGTGTTATAGAGAGATGTGAGGTGTTTTAGAGAGAGGTGTGAGGTGTTTTAGAGAGATGTGAGGTGTTATAGAGAGGTGTGAGGTGTTTTAGAGAGATGTGGGGAGTTTTAGAGAGAGATGTGAGGTGTTACAGAGAGGTGTGAGGTGTTTTTAGAGAGATGTGAGGTGTTTTAGAGAGAGATGTGAGGTGTTATAGAGAGATGGGGGGTGTTTTAGAGAGAGATGGGCGGTGTTTTAGAGAGAGATGTGAGCTGTTTTAGAGAGAGATGTGAGGTGTTTTAGAGAGAGATGTGAGGTGTTTTAGAGAGAGATGTGAGGTGTTTTAGAGAGATGTGAGGTGTTTTAGAGAGAGATGTGAGGTGTTATAGAGAGAGATGTGAGGTGTTTTAGAGAGATATGTGAGGAGTTTTAGAGAGAGATGTGAGGTGTTTTAGAGAGAGATGTGGGGTGTTTTAGAGAGAGATGTGAGGTGTTATAGAGAGATGTGAGGTGTTTTAGAGAGATGTGGGGTGTTTTAGAGAGAGATGTGAGGTGTTTTAGAGAGAGATGTGAGGTGTTTTAGAGAGAGATGTGAGGTGTTTTAGAGAGAGATGTGAGGTGTTTTAGAGAGAGATGTGAGGTGTTATAGAGAGAGATGTGAGGTGTTTTATAGAGATGTGAGGTGTTTTAGAGAGATGTGAGGTGTTTTAGAGAGAGATGTGAGGTGTTTTAGAGAGATGTGAGGTGTTTTAGAGAGATGGGGGGTGTTTTAGAGAGAGATGGGGGGGGTGTTTTAGAGAGAGATGTGAGGCGTTTTAGAGAGAGATGTGAGGTGTTTTAGAAAGAGATGTGAGGTGTTTTAGAGAGAGATGTGAGGTGTTTTAGAGAGAGGTGTGAGGTGTTATAGAGAGAGATGTGAGGTGTTTTATAGATATGTGAGGTGTTTTAGAGAGATGTGAGGTGTTTTAGAGAGAGATGTGAGGTGTTTTAGAGAGATGTGGGGTGTTTTAGAGAGATATGTGGGTTGTTTTAGAGAGAGATGTGAGGTGTTATAGAGAGGTGTGAGATGTTTTAGAGAGAGATGTGGGGTGTTTTAGAGAGATGTGAGGTGTTTTAGAGATAGATCAGAGGTGTTTTAGAGAGAGATGTGAGGTGTTTTAGAGAGATGTGAGGTGTTTTAGAGAGAGATGTGAGGTGTTTTAGAGAGATATGTGAGGTGTTTTAGAGAGATGTGAGGTGTTTTAGAGAGAGATGCGAGGTGTTATAGAGAGAGATGTCAGTTGTTTTAGAGAGATATGTGAGGAGTTTTAGAGAGAGATGTGAGGTGTTTTAGAGAGAGATGTGGGGTGTTTTAGAGAGATATGAGGTGTTTTAGAGATGTGAGGTGTTTTAGAGAGATGTGAGGTGTTTTAGAGAGAGATGTGAGGTGTTTTAGAGAGATGTGAGGTGTTATAGAGAGATGTGAGGTGTTTTAGAGAGAGGTGTGAGGTGTTTTAGAGAGATGTGAGGTGTTATAGAGAGGTGTGAGGTGTTTTAGAGAGATGTGGGGAGTTTTAGAGAGAGATGTGAGGTGTTACAGAGAGGTGTGAGGTGTTTTTAGAGAGATGTGAGGTGTTTTAGAGAGAGATGTGAGGTGTTATAGAGAGATGGGGGGTGTTTTAGAGAGAGATGGGCGGTGTTTTAGAGAGAGATGTGAGCTGTTTTAGAGAGAGATGTGAGGTGTTTTAGAGAGAGATGTGAGGTGTTTTAGAGAGAGATGTGAGGTGTTTTAGAGAGATGTGAGGTGTTTTAGAGAGAGATGTGAGGTGTTATAGAGAGAGATGTGAGGTGTTTTAGAGAGATATGTGAGGAGTTTTAGAGAGAGATGTGAGGTGTTTTAGAGAGAGATGTGGGGTGTTTTAGAGAGAGATGTGAGGTGTTATAGAGAGATGTGCGGTGTTTTAGAGAGATGTGGGGTGTTTTAGAGAGAGATGTGAGGTGTTTTAGAGAGAGATGTGAGGTGTTTTAGAGAGAGATGTGAGGTGTTTTAGAGAGAGATGTGAGGTGTTTTAGAGAGAGATGTGAGGTGTTATAGAGAGAGATGTGAGGTGTTTTATAGAGATGTGAGGTGTTTTAGAGAGATGTGAGGTGTTTTAGAGAGAGATGTGAGGTGTTTTAGAGAGATGTGAGGTGTTTTGGAGAGATATGTGAGGAGTTTTAGAGAGAGATGTGAGGTGTTTTAGAGAGAGAAGTGAGGTGTTTTATAGAGAGATGTGAGGTGTTTTAGAGAGATATGAGGTGTTTTAGAGAGAGATGTGAGGTGTTTTAGAGAGATGTGGGGTGTTTTAGAGAGATATGTGGGGTGTTTTAGAGAGAGATGTGAGGTGTTTTTAGAGAGAGGTGTGAGGTGTTATAGAGATATATCAGAGGTGTTTTAGAGAGAGATGTGAGGTGTTTTATAGAGATGTGAGGTGTTTTAGAGAGATGTGAGGTGTTTTAGAGAGAGATGTGAGGTGTTTTAGAGAGAGATGTGAGGTGTTATAGAGAGAGATGTGAGGTGGTTTTAGAGAGAGATGTGAGGTGTTTTAGAGAGATGTGAGGTGTTTTATAGAGATGTGAGGTGTTTTAGAGAGATGTGAGGTGTTTTAGAGAGAGATGTGAGGTGTTTTAGAGAGATGTGGGGTGTTATAGAGAGATATGTGGGGTGTTTTAGAGAGAGATGTGAGGTGTTATAGAGAGATGGGGGGTGTTTTAGAGAGAGATGGGCGGTGTTTTAGAGAGAGATGTGAGGTGTTTTAGAGAGAGATGTGAGGTGTTTTAGAGAGAGATGTGAGGTGTTTTAGAGAGAGATGTGAGGTGTTTTAGAGAGATATGTTAGGAGTTTTAGAGAGAGATGTGAGGTGTTTTAGAGAGAGATGTGGGGTGTTTTAGAGAGAGATGTGAGGTGTTATAGAGAGAGGTGTGAGGTGTTATAGAGAGAGATGTGAGGTGTTTTATAGATATGTGAGGTGTTTTAGAGAGATGTGAGGTGTTTTAGAGAGAGATGTGAGGTGTTTTAGAGAGATATGTGGGTTGTTTTAGAGAGAGATGTGAGGTGTTATAGAGAGGTGTGAGATGTTTTAGAGAGAGATGTGGGGTGTTTTAGAGAGATGTGAGGTGTTTTAGAGATAGATCAGAGGTGTTTTAGAGAGAGATGTGAGGTGTTTTAGAGAGATGTGAGGTGTTTTAGAGAGATGTGAGGTGTTTTAGAGAGAGATGTGAGGTGTTTTAGAGAGAGATGTGAGGTGTTTTAGAGAGATGTGAGGTGTTTTAGAGAGAGATGCGAGGTGTTATAGAGAGAGATGTCAGTTGTTTTAGAGAGATATGTGAGGAGTTTTAGAGAGAGATGTGAGGTGTTTTAGAGAGAGATGTGGGGTGTTTTAGAGAGATATGAGGTGTTTTAGAGATGTGAGGTGTTTTAGAGAGATGTGAGGTGTTTTAGAGAGAGATGTGAGGTGTTTTAGAGAAATGTTAGAAAAAGATAAGAGACAATGAGACAGATAGACAGAGACAGCAGACAGATAGACAGAGACAGCAGACAGATAGACAGAGACAGCAGACAGATACAGAAGACAGCAGACAGATAGACAGAGACAGCAGACAGATGGACAGAGACAGCAGACAGATAGACAGAGACAGCAGACAGATAGACAGAGACAGCAGACAGATAGACAGCAGACAGATAGACAGAGACAGATAGACAGAGACAGCAGACAGATAGACAGAGACAGCAGACAGATAGACAGAGACAGCAGACAGATAGACAGAGACAGCAGACAGATAGACAGAGACAGCAGACAGATAGACAGCAGACAGATAGACAGATAGACAAATACAGCAGAAAGATAGACAGATAGACAGATACAGCAGACAGATAGACAGATACAGCAGACAGATAGACAGATAGACAGATACAGCAGACAGATTGACAGATAGACAGAGACAGCAGGCAGATAGACAGAGACAGCAGACAGATAGACAGAGACAGCAGACAGATAGACAGAGACAGCAGACAGATAGACAGCAGACAGATAGACAGAGACAGCAGACAGCAGACAGAGACAGCAGACAGATAGACAGAGACAGCAGACAGATAGACAGAGACAGCAGACAGATAGACAGAGAAAGCAGACAGATAGACAGCAGACAGATAGACAGACAGAGACAGCAGACAGATGGACAGCAGACAGATAGACAGAGACAGCAGACAGATA
>NC_092161.1:4905447-4942947 GCF_045791955.1 Oncorhynchus clarkii lewisi
CCACCATCTACAGTATACAGTATACCACCATATACAGTATACCACTATCTACAGTACACCACTATCTACAGTATACCACTATCTACAGTATACAGTATACCACCATCTACAGTACACAGTATACCACCATCTACAGTATACAGTATACCACCATCTACAGTATACAGTATACCACCATCTACAGTATACAGTATACCACTATCTACAGTATACAGTATACCTCTATCTACAGTATACAGTATACCACCATCTACAGTATACAGTATACCACTATCTACAGTATACAGTATACCACTATCTACAGTATACAGTATACCACTATCTACAGTATACAGTATACCACCATCTACAGTATACAGTACACCACTATCTACAGTATACAGTATACCAACATCTACAGTATACAGTACACCACCATCTACAGTATACAGTATACCACTATCTACAGTATACCACCATCTACAGTATACAGTATACCACTATCTACAGTATACAGTATACCACTATCTACAGTATACAGTATACCACCATCTACAGTATACAGTACACCACCATCTACAGTATACAGTATACCACTATCTACAGTATACCACCATCTACAGTATACAGTATACCACTATCTACAGTATACCACTAACCTACAGTACACAGTATACCACTATCTACAGTATACAGTATACCACTATCTACAGTATACAGTATACCACTATCTAAAGTATACAGTATACCACTATCTACAGTATACAGTATACCACTATCTACAGTATACAGTATACCACTATCTACAGTACACCACTATCTACAGTATACAGTATACCACTAACCTACAGTATACCACCATCTACAGTATACAGTATACCACCATCTACAGTATACAGTATACCACTAACCTACAGTATACCACCATCTACAGTATACCACTATCTACAGTATACAGTATACTACTATCTACAGTATACAGTATACCACCATCTACAGTATACAGTATACTACTATCTACAGTATACAGTATACCTCTATCTACAGTATACAGTATACCACCATCTACAGTATACAGTATACCACTATCTACAGTATACCACCATCTACAGTATACAGTATACCACTATCTACAGTATACAGTATACCTCTATCTACAGTATACAGTATACCACCATCTACAGTATACAGTATACCACTATCTACAGTATACAGTATACCACTATCTACAGTATACAGTATACCACTATCTACAGTATACAGTATACCACCATCTACAGTATACAGTACACCGCTATCTACAGTATACAGTATACCACCATCTACAGTATACAGTACACCACCATCTACAGTATACAGTATACCACTATCTACAGTATACCACCATCTACAGTATACAGTATACCACTATCTACAGTATACAGTATACCACTATCTACAGTATACAGTATACCACCATCTACAGTATACAGTACACCACCATCTACAGTATACAGTATACCACTATCTACAGTATACCACCATCTACAGTATACAGTATACCACTATCTACAGTATACAGTATACCACTATCTACAGTATACAGTATACCACTATCTACAGTATACAGTATACCACTATCTACAGTATACAGTATACCACTATCTACAGTATACAGTATACCACTATCTACAGTACACCACTATCTACAGTATACAGTATACCACTAACCTACAGTATACCACCATCTACAGTATACAGTATACCACCATCTACAGTATACAGTATACCACTATCTACAGTATACCACCATCTACAGTATACCACTATCTACAGTATACAGTATACTACTATCTACAGTATACAGTATACCACCATCTACAGTATACAGTATACTACTATCTACAGTATACAGTATACCACCATCTACAGTATACAGTATACCACTATCTACAGTATACCACTATCTACAGTATACCACTATCTATGGAATACAGTATACCACTATCTGCAGTATAAAGTATACCACTATCTACAGTATACCACTATCTACAGTATACCACTATCTACAGTACACAGTATACCACCATCTACAGTATACAGTATACCACTATCTACAGTATACCACTATCTACAGTATACCACTATCTACAGTATACAGTATACCACTATCTACAGTACACAGTATATCACTATCTACAGTATACCACTAACCTACAGTATACCACTATCTACAGTATACCACTATCTACAGTACACAGTACACCACTATCTACAGTATACCACTATCTACAGTATACAGTATACCACTATCTACAGTATACAGTACAGCACAATCTACAGTATACAGTACAACACTATCTACAGTACACAGTATACCACTAACCTACAGTATGCCACTATCTACAGTATACCACTATCTACAGTATACAGTATACCACTATCTACAGTACACAGTATACCACTATCTACAGTATACCACTATCTGCAGTATACAGTATGCCACTATCTACAGAATACAGTATACCACTATCTACAGTATACAGTGTACCAATATCTACAGTATACAGTATACCACTAAACTAAAGTATACAGTATAACACTATCCTACAGTATACAGTACACCACTAACTACAGTATACAGTATACCAATAACTACAGTATACAGTATACCACTGACTACAGTATACAGTATACCAATAACTACAGTATACAGTATACCACTATCTACAGTATACCACTATTTACAGTATACAGTATACCACAATCTACAGTATACAGTATACCACTATCTACAGTATACAGTATACCACAATCTACAGTATGCCACTATCTACAGTATACAGTATACCACTATCTACAGTATACCACTTTCTACAGTATACATTATACCACTATCTACAGTATACAGTATACCACTATCTACAGTATACAGTATACCACTATCTACAGTATACAGTATACCACCCTCTATAGTATACCACAATCTACAGTATGCCACTATCTACAGTATACAGTATACCACTATCTACAGTATACCACCATCTACAGTATAAATTATACCACTATCTACAGTATACAGTATACCACTATCTAAAGTATACAGAATACCACTATCTACAGTATACAGTATACCATTATCAGCAGTATACAGTATACCACCATCTACAGTATACCACTATCTACAGTATACCACTATCTACAGTATACAGTACCACTATCTACAGTATACAGTATACCACTATCTACAGAATACATTTTACAGTATACCACTATCTATAGTATACAGTATACAGTATACCACTATCTACAGTATACAGTATACCACTATCTACAGTATACCACTATCTACAGTATACCACTATCTACAGTATACAGTATACCACTATCTACGGTATACAGTATACCACTATCTACAGTATACAGTATACCACTGTCTAAAGAAAACCACTATCTACAGTATACAGTATACTACTATCTACAGTATACAGTATACCACTATCTACAGTATACAGTATACCACCATCTACAGTATACCACTATCTACAGTATACAGTACCACTATCTAAAGTATACAGTATACCACTATCTACAGTATACAGTATACCACTATCTACAGTATACAGTATACCACTTTCTACAGTACACATTATACAGTATACCACTATCTACAGTATACAGTATACAGTATACCACTATCTACAGTATACAGTATACCACTATCTACAGTATACAGTATACCACTATCTACAGTATACCACTATCTACAGTATACAGTATACCACTATCTACGTTATACAGTATACCACTATGTACAGTATAAAGTATACCACTATCTACAGTATACAGTATAACACTATCTACAGTATACCACTATCTACAGTATACAGTATACCACTATCTACTGTGTACAGTAAACAGTATACCACTATCTACAGTATACATCTATCTACAGTATACAGTATAACACTATCTACAGTATACCTCTATCTACGGTAGACAGTATACCACTATCTACAGTATACAGTATACCACTATCTACAGTATACCACTATCTACAGTATATCACTATCTACAGTATACAGTATACCACTATCTACAGTATACAGTATACCACCATCTACAGTATACCACTATCTACAGTATACCACTGTCTACAGTATACAGTATACCACTATCTACGGTATACAGTATATCACTATCTACAGTATACAGTATACCACTGTCTACAGAATACCACTATCTACAGTATACAGTATACCACTATCTACAGTATACCATTATCTATGGTATACAGTATACCACTATCTACAGTATACAGTATACAGTATACCACTATCTACAGTATACAATATACAGTATACCACTATCTACAGTATACAGTATACCACTATCTACAGTATACCACTATCTACGGTATACAGTATACCAATATCTACAGTATACAGTATACAATTATCTACAGTATACAGTATCCCACTATCTACAGTATACATAATACCACTATCTACAGTATACCACTATCTACAGTATACCACTATCTACAGTACACAGTACACCACTATCTACAGTATACCACTATCTACAGTATACAGTATACCACTATCTACAGTATACAGTACACCACAATCTACAGTATACAGTACAACACTATCTACAGTACACAGTATACCACTAACCTACAGTATGCCACTATCTACAGTATACCACTATCTACAGTATACAGTATACCACTATCTACAGTACACATTATACCACTATCTACAGTATACCACTATCTGCAGTATACAGTATGCCACTATCTACAGAATACAGTATGCCACTACCTACAGTATACAGTATACTACTATCTACAGTATACAGTATACCACTATCTACAGTATATACCACCATCTACAGTATACCACTATCTACAGTATACAGTACCACTATCTAAAGTATACAGTATACCACTATCTACAGTATACAGTATACCACTATCTACAGTATACAGTATACCACTATCTACAGTACACATTATACAGTATACCACTATCTACAGTATACAGTATACAGTATACCACTATCTACAGTATACAGTATACCACTATCTACAGTATACCACTATCTACAGTATTAAGTATACCACTATCTACAGTATACCACTATCTACAGTATACAGTATACCACTATCTACGTTATACAGTATTCCACTATGTACAGTATACAGTATACCACTATCTACAGTATACAGTATACCACTATCTACAGTATACCACTATCTACAGTATACAGTATACCACTATCTACTGTGTACAGTAAACAGTATACCACTATCTACAGTATACATCTATCTACAGTATACAGTATAACACTATCTACAGTATATCACTATCTACAGTATACAGTATACCACTATCTACAGTATACAGTATACCACTATCTACAGTATACCACTATCTACAGTATATCACTATCTACAGTATACAGTATACCACTATCTACAGTATACAGTATACAGCCATCTACAGTATACCACTATCTACAGTATACCACTATCTACAATATACAGTATACCACTATCTACGGTATACAGTATACCACTATCTACAGTATACAGTATACCACTGTCTACAGAATACCACTATCTACAGTATACAGTATACCACTATCTACAGTATACCATTATCTACGGTATACAATATACCACTATCTACAGTATACAGTATACAGTATACCACTATCTACAGTATACAATATACAGTATACCACTATCTACAGTATACAGTATAACACTATCTACAGTATACAGTATACAGTATACCACTATCTACAGTATACAATATACAGTATACCAATATCTACAGTATACAGTATACAATTATCTACAGTATACAGTATCCCACTATCTACAGTATACATAATACCACTATCTACAGTATACCACTATCTACAGTATACCACTATCTACAGTACACAGTACACCACTATCTACAGTATACCACTATCTACAGTATACAGTATACCACTATCTACAGTATACAGTACACCACAATCTACAGTATACAGTACAACCCTATCTACAGTACACAGTATACCACTAACCTACAGTATGCCACTATCTACAGTATACCACTATCTACAGTATACAGTATACCACTATCTACTGTACACATTATACCACTATCTACAGTATACCACTATCTGCAGTATACAGTATGCCACTATCTACAGAATACAGTATACCACTACCTACAGTATACAGTGTACCAATATCTAAAGTATACAGTATACCACTAAACTAAAGTATACAGTATAACACTATCCTACAGTATACAGTACACCACTAACTACAGTATACAGTATACCACTGACTACAGTATACAGTATACCAATAACTACAGTATACAGTATACCACTATCTACAGTATACCACCATTTACAGTATACAGTATACCACAATCTACAGTATACAGTATACCACTATCTAGAGTATACAGTATACCACAATCTACAGTATGCCACTATCTACAGTATACAGTATACCACTATCTACAGTATACCACTTTCTACAGTATACATTATACCACTATCTACAGTATACAGTATACCACTATCTACAGTATACAGTATACCAATATCTACAGTATACAGTATACCACCCTCTATAGTATTCCACTATCTACAGTATACCACTATCTACAGTATACAGTACCAATGTCTACAGTATACCACCATCTACAGTATAAATTATACCACTATCTACAGTATACAGTATACCACTATCTACAGTAAACAGAATACCACTATCTACAGTATACAGTATACCATTATCAGCAGTATACAGTATACCACCATCTACAGTATACCACTATCTACAGTATACCACTATCTACAGTATACAGTGCCACTATCTACAGTATACAGTATACCACTATCTACAGAATACATTTTACAGTATACCACTATCTATAGTATACAGTATACAGTATACCACTATCTACAGTATACAGTATACCACTATCTACAGTATACCACTATCTACAGTATACCACTATCTACAGTATACAGTATACCACTATCTACGGTATACAGTATACCACTATCTACAGTATACAGTATACCACTGTCTAAAGAAAACCACTATCTACAGTATACAGTATACTACTATCTACAGTATACAGTATACCACTATCTACAGTATACAGTATACCACCATCTACAGTATACCACTATCTACAGTATACAGTACCACTATCTAAAGTATACAGTATACCACTATCTACAGTATACAGTATACCACTATCTACAGTATACAGTATACCACTATCTACAGTACACATTATACAGTATACCACTATCTACAGTATACAGTATACAGTATACCACTATCTACAGTATACAGTATACCACTATCTACAGTATACCACTATCTACAGTATACAGTATACCACTATCTACAGTATACCACTATCTACAGTATACAGTATACCACTATCTACGTTATACAGTATACCACTATGTACAGTATACAGTATACCACTATCTACAGTATACAGTATACCACTATCTACAGTATACCACTATCTACAGTATACAGTATACCACTATCTACTGTGTACAGTAAACAGTATACCACTATCTACAGTATACATCTATCTACAGTATACAGTATAACACTATCTACAGTATACCTCTATCTACGGTAGACAGTATACCACTATCTACAGTATACTGTATACCACTATCTACAGTATACCACTATCTACAGTATATCACTATCTACAGTATACAGTATACCACTATCTACAGTATACAGTATACCACCATCTACAGTATACCACTATCTACAGTATACCACTATCTACAGTATACAGTATACCACTATCTACGGTATACAGTATACCACTATCTACAGTATACAGTATACCACTGTCTACAGAATACCACTATCTACAGTATACAGTATACCACTATCTACAGTATACCATTATCTACGGTATACAGTATACCACTATCTACAGTATACAGTATACAGTATACCACTATCTACAGTATACAATATACAGTATACCACTATCTACAGTATACAGTATACCACTATCTACAGTATACCACTATCTACGGTATACAGTATACCAATATCTACAGTATACAGTATACAATTATCTACAGTATACAGTATCCCACTATCTACAGTATACATAATACCACTATCTACAGTATACCACTATCTACAGTATACCACTATCTACAGTACACAGTACACCACTATCTACAGTATACCACTATCTACAGTATACAGTATACCACTATCTACAGTATACAGTACACCACAATCTACAGTATACAGTACAACACTATCTACAGTACACAGTATACCACTAACCTACAGTATGCCACTATCTACAGTATACCACTATCTACAGTATACAGTATACCACTATCTACAGTACACATTATACCACTATCTACAGTATACCACTATCTGCAGTATACAGTATGCCACTATCTACAGAATACAGTATACCACTACCTACAGTATACAGTGTACCAATATCTAAAGTATACAGTATACCACTAAACTAAAGTATACAGTATAACACTATCCTACAGTATACAGTACACCACTAACTACAGTATACAGTATACCAATAATTACAGTATACAGTATACCACTAACTACAGTATACAGTATACCAATAACTACAGTATACAGTATACCACTATCTACAGTATACCACCATTTACAGAATACAGTATACCACAATCTACAGTATACAGTATACCACTATCTACAGTATACAGTATACCACAATCTACAGTATACCACTATCTACAGTATATAGTATGCCACTATCTACAGTATACAGTATACCACTATCTACAGTATACAACTTTCTACAGTATACATTATACCACTATCTACAGTATACAGTATACCACTATCTACAGTATACAGTATACCACTATCTACAGTATACAGTATACCACCCTCTATAGTATACCACTATCTACAGTATACCACTATCTACAGTATACAGTACCACTATCTACAGTATACCACCATCTACAGTATAAATTATACCACTATCTACAGTATACAGAATACCACAATCTACAGTATACAGTATACCATTATCAGCAGTATACAGTATACCACCATCTACAGTATACCACTATCTACAGCATACAGTACCACTATCTACAGTATACAGTATACCACTATCTACAGAATACATTTTACAGTATACCACTATCTATAGTATACAGTATACAGTATACCACTATCTACAGTATACAGTATACCACTATCTACAGTATACCACTATCTACAGTATACCACTATCTACAGTATACAGTATACCACTATCTACAGTATACAGTATACCACTATCTACAGTATACAGTATACCACCATCTACAGTATACCACTATCTACAGTATACAGTACCACTATCTAAAGTATACAGTATACCACTATCTACAGTATACAGTATACCACTATCTACAGTATAGTGTATACCACTATCTACTGTACACATTATACAGTATACCAATATCTACAGCATACAGTATACAGTATACCACTATCTACAGTATACAGTATACCACTATCTACAGTATACCACTATCTACAGTATACAGTATACCACTATCTACAGTATACCACTATCTACAGTATACAGTATACCACTATCTACGTTATACAGTATACCACTATGTACAGTATACAGTATACAGTATACCACTATCTACAGTAAATCAAATCAAATCAAATCAAATCAAATCAAATTTTATTTGTCACATACACATGGTTAGCAGATGTTAATGCGAGTGTAGCGAAATGCTTGTGCTTCTAGTTCCGACAATGCAGTAATAACCAACAAGTAATCTAACTAACAATTCCAAAACTACTGTCTTGTACACAGTGTGAGGGGATAAAGAATATGTACATAAAGATATATGGATGAGTGATGGTACAGAGCAGCATAGGCAGATACAGTAGACTGTATCGAGTACAGTATATACATATGAGATGAGTATGTAAACAAAGTGGCATAGTTAAAGTGGCTAGTGATACATGTATTACATAAGGATACAGTCGATGATATAGAGTACAGTATATACGTATGCCTATGAGATGAATAATGTAGGGTAAGTAACATTATATAAGGTAGCATTGTTTAAAGTGGCTAGTGATATATTTACATCATTTCCCATCAATCCCATTATTAAAGTGGCTGGAGTTGAGTCAGTGTCAGTGTGTTGGCAGCAGCCACTCAATGTTAGTGGTGGCTGTTTAACAGTCTGATAGCCTTGAGATAGAAGCTGTTTTTCAGTCTCTCGGTCCCAGCTTTGATGCACCTGTACTGACCTCGCCTTCTGGATGATAGCGGGGTGAACAGGCAGTGGCTCGGGTGGTTGATGTCCTTGATGATCTTTATGGCCTTCCTGTGACATCGGGTGGTGTAGGTGTCCTGGAGGGCAGGTAGTTTGCCCCCGGTGATGCGTTGTGCAGACCTCACTACCCTCTGGAGAGCCTTACGGTTGAGGGCGGAGCAGTTGCCGTACCAGGCGGTGATACAGCCCGCCAGGATGCTCTCGATTGTGCATCTGTAGAAGTTTGTGAGTGCTTTTGGTGACAAGCCGAATTTCTTCAGCCTCCTGAGGTTGAAGAGGCGCTGCTGCGCCTTCTTCACAATGCTGTCTGTGTGAGTGGACCAATTCAGTTTGTCTGTGATGTGTATGCCGAGGAACTTAAAACTTGCTACCCTCTCCACTACTGTTCCATCAATGTTGATAGGGGGGTGTTCCCTCTGCTGTTTCCTGAAGTCCACAATCATCTCCTTAGTTTTGTTGACGTTGAGTGTGAGGTTATTTTCCTGACACCACACTCCGAGGGCCCTCACCTCCTCCCTGTAGGCCGTCTCGTCGTTGTTGGTAATCAAGCCTACCACTGTTGTGTCGTCCGCAAACTTGATGATTGAGTTGGAGGCGTGCGTGGCCACGCAGTCGTGGGTGAACAGGGAGTACAGGAGAGGGCTCAGAACGCACCCTTGTGGGGCCCCAGTGTTGAGGATCAGCGGGGAGGAGATGTTGTTGCCTACCCTCACCACCTGGGGGCGGCCCGTCAGGAAGTCCAGTACCCAGTTGCACAGGGCGAGGTCGAGACCCAGGGTCTCGAGCTTGATGACGAGCTTGGAGGTTACTATGGTGTTGAATGCCGAGCTGTAGTCAATGAACAGCATTCTCACATAGGTATTCCTCTTGTCCAGATGGGTTAGGGCAGTGTGCAGTGTGGTTGAGATTGCATCGTCTGTGGACCTATTTGGGCGGTAAGCAAATTGGAGTGGGTCTAGGGTGTCAGGTAGGGTGGAGGTGATATGGTCCTTGACTAGTCTCTCAAAGCACTTCATGATGACGGAAGTGAGTGCTACGGGGCGGTAGTCGTTTAGCTCAGTTACCTTAGCTTTCTTGGGAACAGGAACAATGGTGGCCCTCTTGAAGAATGTGGGAACAGCAGACTGGTATAGGGATTGATTGAATATGTCCGTAAACACACCGGCCAGCTGGTCTGCGCATGCTCTGAGGGCGCGGCTGGGGATGCCGTCTGGGCCTGCAGCCTTGCGAGGGTTAACACGTTTAAATGTCTTACTCACCTCGGCTGCAGTGAAGGAGAGACCGCAAGTTTTCGTTGCAGGCCGTGTCAGTGGCACTGTATTGTCCTCAAAGCTGGCAAAAAAGTTATTTAGTCTGCCTGGGAGCAGGACATCCTGGTCCGTGACTTGGCTGGATTTCTTCCTGTAGTCCGTGATTGACTGTAGACCCTGCCACATGCCTCTTGTGTCTGAGCCGTTGAATTGAGATTCTACTTTGTCTCTGTACTGACGCTTAGCTTGTTTGATAGCCTTGCGGAGGGAATAGCTGCACTGTTTGTATTCGGTCATGTTACCAGACACCTTGCCCTGATTAAAAGCAGTGGTTCGCGCTTTCAGTTTCACACGAATGCTGCCATCAATCCACGGTTTCTGGTTAGGGAATGTTTTAATCGTTGCTATGGGAACGACATCTTCAACGCACGTTCTAATGAACTCGCACACCGAATCAGCGTATTCGTCAATGTTGTTGTCTGACGCAATACGAAACATGTCCCAGTCCACGTGATGGAAGCAGTCTTGGAGCGTGGAGTCAGCTTGGTCGGACCAGCGTTGGACAGACCTCAGCGTGGGAGCCTCTTGTTTTAGTTTCTGTCTGTAGGCAGGGATCAACAAAACGGAGTCGTGGTCAGCTTTTCCGAAAGGGGGGCGGGGCAGGGCCTTATATGCGTCGCGGAAGTTAGAGTAACAATGATCCAAGGTCTTTCCACCCCTGGTTGCGCAATCGATATGCTGATAAAATTTGGGGAGTCTTGTTTTCAGATTAGCCTTGTTAAAATCCCCAGCTACAATGAATGCAGCCTCCGGATAAATGGTTTCCAGTTTGCAAAGAGTCAAATAAAGTTCATTCAGAGCCAACGATGTGTCTGCTTGGGGGGGGATATATACGGCTGTGATTATAATCGAAGAGAATTCTCTTGGTAGATAATGCGGTCTACATTTGATTGTGAGGAATTCTAAATCAGGTGCACAGAAGGATTTGAGTTCCTGTATGTTTCTTTCATCACACCATGTCACATTAGTCATAAGGCATACGCCCCCGCCCCTCTTTTTACCAGAAAGATGTTTTTTCCTGTCTGAGCGATGCGTGGAGAAACCTGTTGGCTGCACCGCTTCGGATAGCGTCTCTCCAGTAAGCCACGTTTCCGTGAAGCAAAGAACGTTACAGTCTCTGATGTCCCTCTGGAATGCTACCCTTGCTCGGATTTCATCAACCTTGTTGTCAAGAGACTGGACATTGGCAAGAAGAATGCTAGGGAATGGTGCACGATGTGCCCGTCTCCGGAGTCTGACCAGAAGACCGCCTCGTTTCCCTCTTTTTCGGAGTCGTGTTTTTTGGTCGCTGCATGGGATCCACTCCGTTGTCCTGTTTGTAAGGCAGAGCACAGGATCCGCGTCGCGAAAAGCGTATTCTTGGTCGTACTGATGGTGAGTTGACGCTGATCTTATATTCAGTAGTTCTTCTCGACTGTATGTGATGAAACCTAAGATGACCTGGGGTACTAATGTAAGAAATAACACGTAAAAAAACAAAAAACTGCATAGTTTCCTAGGAACGCGAAGCGAGGCGGCCATCTCTGTCGGCGCCGGAAGTACTGAGTATACAGTATACCACTATCTACAGTATACCACTATCTACAGTATACAGTATACCACTATCTACTGTGTACAGTAAACAGTATACCACTATCTACAGTATACAACTATCTACAGTATACAGTATAACACTATCTACAGTATACCTCTATCTAAGGTAGACAGTATACCACTATCTACAGTATACAGTATACCACTATCTACAGTATACCACTATCTACAGTATATCACTATCTACAGTATACAGTATAACACTATCTACAGTATACAGTATACCACCATCTACAGTATACCACTATCAACAGTATACCACTATCTACTGTATACAGCATACCACTATCTACAGTATACCACTATCTACAGTATACCACTATCTACAGAATACAGTATACCACTATCTACGGTATACAGTATACCACTATCTACAGTATACAGTATACCACTGTCTACAGAATACCACTATCTACAGTATACCATTATCTACGGTATACAGTATACCACTATCTACAGTATACAGTATACAGTATACCACTATCTACAGTATACAGTATACCACTATCTACAGTATACCACTATCTGCGGTATACAGTATACCAATATCTACAGTATACAGTATACAATTATCTACAGTATACAGTATCCCACTATCTACAGTATACATAATACCTCTATCTACAGTATACCACTATCTACAGTATACAGTATACCACTATGTACAGTATACAGTATACCACTATGTACAGTATACAGT
Source organism: Oncorhynchus clarkii lewisi (assembly GCF_045791955.1). Classification (NCBI taxonomy): domain Eukaryota; kingdom Metazoa; phylum Chordata; class Actinopteri; order Salmoniformes; family Salmonidae; genus Oncorhynchus; species Oncorhynchus clarkii. The sequence continues at coordinate 4,919,392 of NC_092161.1, forward strand.
ATAACACTTTCTACAGTATACCTCTATCTACAGTATACCACTATCTACAGTATACAGTATACCACTATGTACAGTATACAGTATACCACTATCTACAGTATACAGTATACCACTATCTACAGTATACCACTATCTACAGTGTACCACTATCTACAGTATACATTATACCACTATCTACAGTATACAGTATACCACTATCTACAGTATACAGTATACCACTATCTACAGTATACAGTATACCACTATCTACAGTATACAGTATACCACCATCTACAGTATACCACTATCTACAGTATACCACTATCTACAGTATACAGTACCACTATCTGCAGTATACAGTATACCACTATCTACAGTATACAGTATACCACTATCTACAGTATACAGTATACCACTATCTACAGTACACATTATACAGTATACCACTATCTACAGTATACAGTATAAAGTATACCACTATCTACAGTATACAGTATACCACTATCTACAGTATACCACTATCTACAGTATACAGTATACCACTATCTACAGTATACCACTATCTACAGTATACAGTATACCACTATCTACGGTATACAGTATACCACTATCTACAGTATACAGTATACAGTATACCACTATCTACAGTATACAGTATACCACTATCTACAGTATACCACTATCTACAGTATACAGTATACAACTATCTACAGTGTACAGTATACAGTATACCACTATCTACAGTATACAACTATCTACAGTATACAGTATAACACTATCTACAGTATACCTCTATCTACGGTATACAGTATACCACTATCTACAGTATACAGTATACCACTATCTACAGTATACCACTATCTACTGTATATCACTATCTACAGTATACAGTAACCACTATCTACAGTATACAGTATACCACCATCTACAGTTTACCACTTTCTAGAGTATACCACTATCTACAGTATACCACTATCTACAGTATACCACTATCTACAGTATACAGTATACCACTATGTACAGTATACAGTATACCACTATGTACAGTATACAGTATAACACTATCTACAGTATACCACTATCTACAGTGTACCACTATCTACAGTATACATTATACCACTATCTACAGTATACAGTATACCACTATCTACAGTATACAGTATACCACTATCTACAGTATACAGTATACCACTATCTACAGTATACAGTATACCACCATCTACAGTATACCACTATCTACAGTATACCACTAGCTACAGTATACAGTACCACTATCTGCAGTATACAGTATACCACTATCTACAGTATACAGTATACCACTATCTACAGTATACAGTATACCACTATCTACAGTACACATTATACAGTATACCACTATCTACAGTATACAGTATAAAGTATACCACTATCTACAGTATACAGTATACCACTATCTACAGTATACCACTATCTACAGTATACAGTATACCACTATCTACAGTATACCACTATCTACAGTATACAGTATACCACTATCTACGGTATACAGTATACCACTATCTACAGTATACAGTATACAGTATACCACTATCTACAGTATACAGTATACCACTATCTACAGTATACCACTACCTACAGTATACAGTATACAACTATCTACAGTGTACAGTATACAGTATACCACTATCTACAGTATACAACTATCTACAGTATACAGTATAACACTATCTACAGTATACCTCTATCTACGGTATACAGTATACCACTATCTACAGTATACAGTATACCACTATCTACAGTATACCACTATCTACAGTATATCACTATCTACAGTATACAGTAACCACTATCTACAGTATACAGTATACCACCATCTACAGTTTACCACTATCTACAGTATACCACTATCTACAGTATACCACTATCTACAGTATACAGTATACCACTATCTACGGTATACAGTATACCACTATCTACAGTATACAGTATACCACTGTCTACAGAATACCACTATCTACAGTATACAGTATACCACTATCTACAGTATACCATTATCTACGGTATACAGTATACCACTATCTACTGTATACAGTATACAGTATACCACTATCTACAGTATACAATATACAGTATACCACTATCTACAGTATACAGTATACCACTGTCTACAGTATACCACTATCTACGGTATACAGTATACCAATATCTACAGTATACAGTATACAATTATCTACAGTATACAGTATCCCACTATCTACAGTATACATAATACCACTATCTACTGTATACCACTATCTACAGTATACAGTATAACACTTTCTACAGTATACCTCTATCTACAGTATACAGTATACCACTATCTACAGTATACCACTATCTACAGTATACCACTATCTACAGTATACATTATACCACTATCTACAGTATACAGTATACCACTATCTACAGTATACAGTATACCACTATCTACAATATACAGTATACCACTATCTACAGTATACAGTATACCACTATCTACAGTATACCACTATCTACAGTATACAGTACCACTATCTACAATATACAGTATACCACTATCTACAGTATACAGTATACCACTATCTACAGTATACAGTATACCACTATCTACAGTACACATTATACAGTATACCACTAACTACAGTATACTGTATACCACTATCTACAGTATACCACTATTTACAGTATACAGTATACCACTATCTACAGTATACCACTATCTACAGTATACAGTATACCACTATCTACGGTAGACAGTATACCACTATCTACAGTATACAGTATACAGTATACCACTATCTACAGTATATAGTATACCACTATCTACAGTATACCACTATCTACAGTATACAGTATACCACTATTTACAGTGTACAGTATACAGTATACCACTATCTACAGTATACAACTATCTACAGTATACAGTATAACACTATCTACAGAATACCTCTATCTACGGTATACAGTAAACCACTATCTACAGTATACAGTATACCACTATCTACAGTATACCACTATCTACAGTATATCACTATCTGCAGTATACAGTAACCACTATCTACAGTATACAGTATACCACTATCTACAGTATACATTATACAGTATACTACTATCTACAGTATACAGTATAGAGTATACCACTATCTACAGTATACAGTATACCACTATCTACAGTATACAGTACCACTATCTACAGTATACAGTATACAGTATACCACTATCTACAGTATATAGTATACCACTATCTACAGTATACCACTATCTACAGTATACAGTATACCACTATTTACAGTGTACAGTATACAGTATACCACTATCTACAGTATACAACTATCTACAGTATACAGTATAACACTATCTACAGTATACCTCTATCTACGGTATACAGTAAACCACTATCTACAGTATACAGTATACCACTATCTACAGTATACCACTATCTACAGTATATCACTATCTGCAGTATACAGTAACCACTATCTACAGTATACAGTATACCACTATCTACAGTATACATTATACAGTATACTACTATCTACAGTATACAGTATAGAGTATACCACTATCTACAGTATACAGTATACCACTATCTACAGTATACAGTACCACTATCTACAGTATACAGTATACCACTATCTAGAGAATACATTTTACAGTATACCACTATCTACAGTATACAGTATACAGTATACCACTATCTACAGTATACAGTATACCACTATCTACAGTATACAGTATACCACCATCTACAGTATACCACTATCTACAGTATACCACTATCTACAGTATACAGCATACCACTATCTACAGTATACCACTATCTACAGTATACAGTATACCACTATCTACGGTATACATTATACCACTATCTACAGTATACAGTATACCACTGTCTACAGAATACCACTATCTACAGTATACAGTATACCACTATCTACAGTATACCATTATCTACGGTATACAGTATACCACTATCTACAGTATACAGTATACAGTATACCACTATCTACAGTATACAATATACAGTATAGCACTATCTACAGTATACAGTATACCACTATCTACAGTATACCACTATCTACGGTATACAGTATACCAATATCTACAGTATACAGTATACAATTATCTACAGTATACAGTATCTCACTATCTACAGTATACATAATACCACTATCTACAGTATACCACTATCTACAGTATACAGTATAACACTTTCTACAGTATACCTCTATCTACAGTATACAGTATACCACTATCTACAGTATACAGTATACCACTATCTACAGTATACCACTATCTACAGTGTACCACTATCTACAGTATACATTATACCACTATCTACAGTATACAGTATACCACTATCTACAGTATACAGTATACCACTATCTACAGTATACAGTATACCACTATCTACAGTATACAGTATACCACCATCTACAGTATACCACTATCTACAGTGTACCACTATCTACAGTATACAGTACCACTATCTACAGTATACAGTATATCACTATCTACAGTACACATTATACAGTATACCACTATCTACAGTATACAGTATAAAGTATACCACTATCTACAGTATACAGTATACCACTATCTACAGTATACCACTATCTACAGTATACAGTATACCACTATCTACAGTATACCACTATCTACAGTATACAGTATACCACTATCTACGGTATACAGTATACCACTATCTACGGTATACAGTATACCACTATCTACAGTATACAGTATACAGTATACCACTATCTACAGTATACAGTATACCACTATCTACAGTATACCACTATCTACAGTATACAGTATACCACTATCTACAGTGTACAGTATACAGTATACCACTATCTACAGTATACAACTATCTACAGTATACAGTATAACACTATCTACAGTATACCTCTATCTACGGTATACAGTATACCACTATCTACAGTATACAGTAGACCACTATCTACAGTATACCACTATCTACAGTATATCACTATCTACAGTATACAGTAACCACTATCTACAGTATACAGTATACCACCATCTACAGTTTACCACTATCTACAGTATACCACTATCTACAGTATACCACTATCTACAGTATACAGTATACCACTATCTACGGTATACAGTATACCACTATCTACAGTATACAGTATACCACTGTCTACAGAATACCACTATCTACAGTATACAGTATACCACTATCTACAGTATACCATTATCTACGGTATACAGTATACCACTATCTACTGTATACAGTATACAGTATACCACTATCTACAGTATACAATATATACAGTATACCACTATCTACAGTATACAGTATACCACTATCTACAGTATACCACTATCTACGGTATACAGTATACCAATATCTACAGTATACAGTATACAATTATCTACAGTATACAGTATCCCACTATCTACAGTATACCACTATCTACGGTATACAGTATACCAATATCTACAGTATACAGTATACAATTATCTACAGTATACAGTATCCCACTATCTACAGTATACATAATACCACTATCTACTGTATACCACTATCTACAGTATACAGTATAACACTTTCTACAGTATACCTCTATCTACAGTATACAGTATACCACTATCTACAGTATACCACTATCTACAGTATACCACTATCTACAGTATACATTATACCACTATCTACAGTATACAGTATACCACTATCTACAGTATACAGTATACCACTATCTACAATATACAGTATACCACTATCTACAGTATACAGTATACCACCATCTACAGTATACCACTATCTACAGTATACCACTATCTACAGTATACAGTACCACTATCTACAATATACAGTATACCACTATCTACAGTATAAAGTATACCACTATCTACAGTATACAGTATACCACTATCTACAGTACACATTATACAGTATACCACTATCTACAGTATACTGTATACCACTATCTACAGTATACCACTATTTACAGTATACAGTATACCACTATCTACAGTATACCACTATCTACAGTATACAGTATACCACTATCTACGGTAGACAGTATACCACTATCTACAGTATACAGTATACAGTATACCACTATCTACAGTATATAGTATACCACTATCTACAGTATACCACTATCTACAGTATACAGTATACCACTATTTACAGTGTACAGTATACAGTATACCACTATCTACAGTATACAACTATCTACAGTATACAGTATAACACTATCTACAGTATACCTCTATCTACGGTATACAGTATACCACTATCTACAGTATACAGTATACCACTATCTACAGTATACCACTATCTACAGTATATCACTATCTGCAGTATACAGTAACCACTATCTACAGTATACAGTATACCACTATCTACAGTATACATTATACAGTATACTACTATCTACAGTATACAGTATAGAGTATACCACTATCTACAGTATACAGTATACCACTATCTACAGTATACAGTATACCACTATCTACAGTATACCACTATCTACAGTATACAGTATACCACTATCTACGGTAAACAGTATACCACTATCTACAGTATACAGTATACAGTATACCACTATCTACAGTATACAGTATACCACTATCTACAGTATACCACTATCTACAGTATACAGTATACCACTATCTACAGTGTACAGTATACAGTATACCACTATCTACAGTATACAACTATCTACAGTATACAGTATAACACTATCTACAGTATACCTCTATCTACGGTATACAGTATACCACTATCTACAGTATACAGTAGACCACTATCTACAGTATACCACTATCTACAGTATATCACTATCTACAGTATACAGTAACCACTATCTACAGTATACAGTATACCACCATCTACAGTTTACCACTATCTACAGTATACCACTATCTACAGTATACCACTATCTACAGTATACAGTATACCACTATCTACGGTATACAGTATACCACTATCTACAGTATACAGTATACCACTGTCTACAGAATACCACTATCTACAGTATACAGTATACCACTATCTACAGTATACCATTATCTACGGTATACAGTATACCACTATCTACTGTATACAGTATACAGTATACCACTATCTACAGTATACAATATATACAGTATACCACTATCTACAGTATACAGTATACCACTATCTACAGTATACCACTATCTACGGTATACAGTATACCAATATCTACAGTATACAGTATACAATTATCTACAGTATACAGTATCCCACTATCTACAGTATACCACTATCTACGGTATACAGTATACCAATATCTACAGTATACAGTATACAATTATCTACAGTATACAGTATCCCACTATCTACAGTATACATAATACCACTATCTACTGTATACCACTATCTACAGTATACAGTATAACACTTTCTACAGTATACCTCTATCTACAGTATACAGTATACCACTATCTACAGTATACCACTATCTACAGTATACCACTATCTACAGTATACATTATACCACTATCTACAGTATACAGTATACAACTATCTACAGTATACAGTATACCACTATCTACAATATACAGTATACCACTATCTACAGTATACAGTATAGCACCATCTACAGTATACCACTATCTACAGTATACCACTATCTACAGTATACAGTACCACTATCTACAATATACAGTATACCACTATCTACAGTACACATTATACAGTATACCACTAACTACAGTATACTGTATACCACTATCTACAGTATACCACTATTTACAGTATACAGTATACCACTATCTACAGTATACCACTATCTACAGTATACAGTATACCACTATCTACGGTAGACAGTATACCACTATCTACAGTATACAGTATACAGTATACCACTATCTACAGTATATAGTATACCACTATCTACAGTATAGCACTATCTACAGTATACAGTATACCACTATTTACAGTGTACAGTATACAGTATACCACTATCTACAGTATACAACTATCTACAGTATACAGTATAACACTATCTACAGTATACCTCTATCTACGGTATACAGTATACCACTATCTACAGTATACAGTATACCACTATCTACAGTATACCACTATCTACAGTATATCACTATCTGCAGTATACAGTAACCACTATCTACAGTATACAGTATACCACTATCTACAGTATACATTATACAGTATACTACTATCTACAGTATACAGTATAGAGTATACCACTATCTACAGTATACAGTATACCACTATCTACAGTATACAGTACCACTATCTACAGTATACAGTATACCACTATCTAGAGAATACATTTTACAGTATACCACTATCTACAGTATACAGTATACAGTATACCACTATCTACAGTATACAGTATACCACTATCTACAGTATACAGTATACCACCATCTACAGTATACCACTATCTACAGTATACCACTATCTACAGTATACAGCATACCACTATCTACAGTATACCACTATCTACAGTATACCACTATCTACAGTATACAGTATACCACTATCTACGGTATACATTATACCACTATCTACAGTATACAGTATACCACTGTCTACAGAATACCACTATCTACAGTATACAGTATACCACTATCTACAGTATACCATTATCTACGGTATACAGTATACCACTATCTACAGTATACAGTATACAGTATACCACTATCTACAGTATACAATATACAGTATAGCACTATCTACAGTATACAGTATACCACTATCTACAGTATACCACTATCTACGGTATACAGTATACCAATATCTACAGTATACAGTATACAATTATCTACAGTATACAGTATCTCACTATCTACAGTATACATAATACCACTATCTACAGTATACCACTATCTACAGTATACAGTATAACACTTTCTACAGTATACCTCTATCTACAGTGTACCACTATCTACAGTATACATTATACCACTATCTACAGTATACAGTATACCACTATCTACAGTATACAGTATACCACTATCTACAGTATACAGTATACCACTATCTACAGTATACAGTATACCACTATCTACAGTATACCACTATCTACAGTGTACCACTATCTACAGTATACATTATACCACTATCTACAGTATACAGTATACCACTATCTACAGTATACAGTATACCACTATCTACAGTATACAGTATACCACTATCTACAGTATACAGTATACCACCATCTACAGTATACCACTATCTACAGTGTACCACTATCTACAGTATACAGTACCACTATCTACAGTATACAGTATACCACTATCTACAGTATACAGTATATCACTATCTACAGTACACATTATACAGTATACCACTATCTACAGTATACAGTATAAAGTATACCACTATCTACAGTATACAGTATACCACTATCTACAGTATACCACTATCTACAGTATACAGTATACCACTATCTACAGTATACCACTATCTACAGTATACAGTATACCACTATCTACGGTATACAGTATACCACTATCTACAGTATACAGTATACAGTATACCACTATCTACAGTATACAGTATACCACTATCTACAGTATACCACTATCTACAGTATACAGTATACCACTATCTACAGTGTACAGTATACAGTATACCACTATCTACAGTATACAACTATCTACAGTATACAGTATAACACTATCTACAGTATACCTCTATCTACGGTATACAGTATACCACTATCTACAGTATACAGTAGACCACTATCTACAGTATAGAACTATCTACAGTATATCACTATCTACAGTATACAGTAACCACTATCTACAGTATACAGTATACCACCATCTACAGTTTACCACTATCTACAGTATACCACTATCTACAGTATACCACTATCTACAGTATACAGTATACCACTATCTACGGTATACAGTATACCACTATCTACAGTATACAGTATACCACTGTCTACAGAATACCACTATCTACAGTATACAGTATACCACTATCTACAGTATACCATTATCTACGGTATACAGTATACCACTATCTACTGTATACAGTATAAAGTATACCACTATCTACAGTATACAATATACAGTATACCACTATCTACAGTATACAGTATACCACTATCTACAGTATACCACTATCTACGGTATACAGTATACCAATATCTACAGTATACAGTATACAATTATCTACAGTATACAGTATCCCACTATCTACAGTATACCACTATCTACGGTATACAGTATACCAATATCTACAGTATACAGTATACAATTATCTACAGTATACATAATACCACTATCTACAGTTTACCACTATCTACAGTATACAGTATAACACTTTCTACAGTATACCACTATCTACAGTATACATTATACCACTATCTACAGTATACAGTATACCACTATCTACAGTATACAGTATACCACTATCTACAGTATACAGTATACCACTATCTACAGTATACAGTATACCACTATCTACAGTATACAGTATACCACTATCTACAGTATACAGTATACCACTATCTACAGTATACAGTATAACACTTTCTACAGTATACCACTATCTACAGTATACATTATACCACTATCTACAGTATACAGTATGTCAGTAATACCACTATCTACAGTATACAGTATACCACTATCTACAGTATACCACTATCTACAGTATACCACTATCTACAGTATACAGTATACCACTATCTACGGTATACAGTATTCCACTATCTACAGTATACAGTATACCACTGTCTACAGAATACCACTATCTACAGTATACAGTATACCACCATCTACAGTATACCACTATCTACAGTATACCACTATCTACAGTATACAGTACCACTATCTACAGTATACAGTATACCACTATCTACAGTATACAGTATACCACTATCTACAGTATACAGTATACCACTATCTACAGTTCACATTATACAGTATACCACTATCTACAGTATACAGTATACCACTATCTACAGTATACCACTATCTACAGTATACAGTATACCACTATCTACAGTATACCACTATCTACAGTATACAGTTTACCACTATCTACGGTATACAGTATACCACTATCTACAGTATACAGTATACAGTATACCACTATCTACAGTATATAGTATACCACTATCTACAGTATACCACTATCTACAGTATACAGTATACCACTATCTACAGTGTACAGTATACAGTATACCACTATCTACAGTATACAACTATCTACAGTATACAGTATAACACTATCTACAGTATACCTCTATCTACGGTATACAGTATACCACTATCTACAGTATTCAGTATACCACTATCTACAGTATACCACTATCTACAGTATATCACTATCTACAGTATACAGTAACCACTATCTACAGTATACAGTATACCACTATCTACAGTATACATTATACAGTACACCACTATCTACAGTATACAGTATAGAGTATACCACTATCTACAGTATACAGTATACCACTATCTACAGTATACAGTATACCACTATCTAGAGAATACATTTTACAGTATACCACTATCTACAGTATACAGTATACAGTATACCACTATCTACAGTATACAGTATACCACTATCTACAGTATACCACTATCTACAGTATACCACTATCTACAGTATACAGTATACCACTATCTACGGTATACAGTATTCCACTATCTACAGTATACAGTATACCACTGTCTACAGAATACCACTATCTACAGTATACAGTATACCACTATCTACAGTATACCATTATCTACGGTATACAGTATACCACTATCTACAGTATACAGTATACCACTATCTACAGTATACAATATACAGTATACCACTATCTACAGCATACAGTATACCACTATCTACAGTATACCACTATCTACAGTATACAGTATACCACTATCTACAGTATACCACTATCTACGGTATACAGTATACCAATATCTACAGTATACAGTATACAATTATCTACAGTATACAGTATACCACTATCTACAGTATACAGTATACCACTATCTACAGTATACCACTATCTACAGTATACAGTATAACACTTTCTACAGTATACCTCTATCTACAGTATACAGTATACCACTATCTACAGTATACCACTATCTACAGTATACAGTATACCACTATCTACAGTACATCACTTTCTACAGTATACCACTATCTACAGTATACCGAATACCACTATCTACAGTATACAGTATACCACTATCTACAGTATCTACAGGATGTGCGTGTGTGTGTGTGTTCATGCATGCGTGCGTGTGTATGTGCGTGTGTGTGTGTGTATATGTGTGTGTGTGTGAGTGTGTGTGTGTGTGTATGTGTGTGTGTGTTTGTGTGTGTGCGTGTGTGTGTGTATGTTTGTGTGTGTGTGTGTGCGTGTCCCCTACCATGTGTTCCATGTTAGCAGCAGGTGGGTGGACCAGTCCTCTTAGCTTGTTGTGCAGATCTAGTATGGCGGTCATGTCTGCCTCTGTGATGGCCCTCTTCCCTCTCTGCTTGGCCTGCCACCAGTCCCCCTCTTCAACAAAGTACTTCTCCAGAATACCATCCCAGCCGAGGGCCGTACCGTTACCGCGGTTACCGTTCCCAATCATCACCGTGGAGACGGAGGCGTGGAACGCCAGTAGCATGGACGCTCCCCTTAGCCAGTCCCAGGATATCATGACTGATGGAGGGAGGGATGAATGGATTAATGGATCGATGAATAGATGGATGGACAGACTGATGACCTTTTCAACTGTGGAGCCTTGGGTAAGCTGGATGAACGATGGAGTCCCTCCTCTCCTTTGTGTCCTGGTGTAGAGGGAGAGCTTCCTGGAGTAGAGGGAGAGATTCCTGGTGTAGAGGGAGAGATTTCTGGAGTAGAGGGAGAGGTTCCTGGTGTAGAGGGAGTGATTCCTGGAGTAGAGGGAGAGATTCCTGGTGTAGAGGGAGAGATTATTGTTGTACAGGGAGAGACTCTTGTTGTACAGGGAGATATTCTTGTGTAGAGGGAGAGATTCTTGTTGTACAGGGAGATATTCCTGTGTAGAGGGAGAGATGAGGAAGAAGGAAATATAGTTATTGGCCGGGCTTAACAACCTGTATCGAGTTTTGCTAAATAACTTGAGTCAATATTGAATTTGGTAGGTACAGTGGATCGGAGAGCGGTGGTGTTGGCTCGTGGACAGTGTTATAGTTTGGGAGACTGTTGGGGTTCGCTAGGGGTAAATTGTGGAGATATAGTGATTCACCCATACTCATCGATCCCCGATTCAAATTTTGAAGATGTGTTAAGATGTGTTTTATTAAGATGCGTTTAAGATGAGTTAAGATGTGTTAAGATGAGTTAAGATGAGTTAAGATGAGTTAAGATGTGTTAAGATGAGTTAAGATGTGTTTTATTAAGATGTGTTTAAGATGAGTTAAGATGTGTTAAGATGTGTTTAAGATGAGTTAAGATGTGTTAAGATGTGTTAAGATGTGTTAAAGATGAGTTTACGATGAGTTTAAGATGAGTTTAAGATGTGTTAAGATGTGTTAAGATCTGTTAAGATGAGTTAAGATGAGTTAAGATGTCTGTGGGAGCCCAAACCAATCTAGATGAAGCATTGGCCAGAATCCTTCATGAAACCTAGTGGCATCCTACTCGGTTGCTGTTTACAGTTCCAAGGAAACAACCCACTGCTCGTGTTTTCAACTTCCAAGCACATTTTCATGCAAAGTCGACAGATTTCTCCTTTAGCTCAGGAATAAAATGACCAGACAGACAGACAGACAGACAGACAGACAGACAGACAGACAGACAGACAGACAGACAGACAGACAGACAGACAGACAGACAGACAGACAGACAGACAGACAGACAGACAGATAGATAGATAGATAGATAGATAGATAGATAGATAGATAGATAGATAGATAGATAGATAGATAGATAGATAGATAGATAGATAGATAGATAGATATATAGATAGATAGATAGATAGATAGATAGATAGATATATAGATAGATAGATAGATAGATAGATAGATAGATAGATAGATATATAGATAGATAGATAGATAGATAGATAGATAGATAGATAGATAGATACTGTAGATAGATAGATAGATAGATAGATAGATAGATAGATAGATAGATAGATAGATAGATAGATAGATAGATAGATAGATAGATAGATAGATAGATAGATATAGAAAGAGACCTGGCTCTCAAGAGAAGACAGGCTATGTGCTCACTCACCACAAAATTAGTTGGAAACTGAGCTGCACTTCCGACAGGAGGTCCAATGTATGACCATATCAGAGAGACATATTTCCCTCAGATGACACAGATCCACAAAGAATTAGAAAACAAATCCAATTTTGATAAACTCCCATATCTACTGGGTGAAATTCCACAGTGTGACATCACAGCAGCAAGATTTGTGACCTGTTGCCACAACAAAAGGGCAACCAGTGAAGAACAAACACCATTGTAAATACAACCCATATTTATGCTTATTTATTTAATCTTGTGTCCTTTAACCATTTGTACATTGTTACAACACTGTATATATATATATATATATATATATATATATATATATATATATATATATATATATATATTACAATATATATATATATATATATATATATATATATATATATAACTTTTGTAATGTCTTTATTGTTTTGAAACTTCTGTATGTGTAATGTTTACTGTTAATTTGTATTGTTTCTTTCACTTTATATATTCACTTCATATCTTATCTACCTCACTTGCTTTGGCAATGTTAACACGTTTCCCATGCCAATAAAGCCCCTTGAATTGAATTGAATTGAATAGACAGATAGATAGACAGATAGATAGATAGGATTACCCAAATTCAACTCATCAGCTCCCTGCACCATTGACTCTTTATGTTAGTTTAGGGAACTCTTTTTTGTGTGGGGGGGACTCACTGACCTCCAGGGAAATAGCCTTGTGGTATTTGATATCGGTAACTGGATTTAAACCAACAATCCTCTTTGCCGCAACACGTGCGCAAAAATGGATGGAATAGTTTGAACACGGGCTACAGTAGTGCACATATGCACAGGACAAACTAAGATGCCCCATATGCATGTTTTTCTTGATAATGTTATGGGGTTTTAATTTAAATTCCGTGAAACGAAAACTTTTATTCCATAAAAATATGTTCAATCTCAATAAAAGGTAAAATAGTAAACTTTATAAATATATTTTATTTATTTATTTACCTTTGATCAATTTCAAATGACGCTGAAATAGCTGGAATAAACGCTGTTCGTTCGAGTGACAGTCGGACGCAGCCTCACGTCAGCTGAAGTTTAACGACCAGGAAAAAGCCATTTCCTCCCGCTACGCAGTTCTGCTTCACAAATGCGATTGACTCTGCACGGTTGTCGCAAAATAAAGTCCCGTGTGAATTGAAGAAATAGCTGCACACTTCACAAAGTCGTTTTGAGCTGGATCTTTTTGACTTCACTCGGCAGGAAGGAATCTTGAACTCCAAAGCCTCCAAAAACCATTCAGTACATGTATCCTCAACTCAGACCACACCTCTCAAAAGTTATAACACAGCCCACTCGTTTTACCTGGCAAACCAGCCAGCGGGAACAACCGTGTGTGTGTTGTTTCGGTGTGTGTGTGTGTGTGTGTGTGTTGTTTCGGTGTGTGTGTGTATGTGTGTGTGTGTGTGTGCGCGTGCGTGCGTGCGTGTGTGTGTGTGTGTGTGTCTATGTGTGTGTGTGTGTGTGCGTGTGTAAACACAGTGTGATGAAAATGGGAAATAGACGACATGGTTACTGTGAAGGCCAGAGAGAGACTTGTGTTGATCACATTGAGGCTTCACAAAAACAAGTTTACATCCCAAATGACACCCAAGTCCCTATAGTGCACTGGGTTTGAACAGAGCCCCAGGTCAAAAGGTTGTGATCTGTTAAAGGGATTAGAATGTCATTTACGACCAAAACCATTTGCAACATGGGTGCCATAGAGACTGGCATGTTGTCCCTTCAACAGTATAACATAATGATCTACACACACACCGAAACAACACACACACACACACACACACACACACAGGAACAACATACACACACACCGAAACAACACACACGCACACACCGAAACAACACACACACACACACACACCGAAACAACACACACGCACACCAAAACAACAAACGCACACACACACACACCGAAACAACACACACACACACTGAAACAACGCACACACACAAACACACCAAAACAACACACACACACACACCGAAACAACACACACACACACACACACCGAAAGAACACACACACAAACCGAAACAACACACACACACACACACACACACACACACACACACATACACACCGAAACAAAACACACACACACACACACCGAAACAACACACACACACACACACACACACACACTGTTTTTTATGAATAATGACTAAATGAGGTATACTGCACTATAACTGGCAAGAATTCTACACGGTCTTTCTAGTAATGTTAGATAATGTTTGTTCATTAGGAAAGGGTTATATGGCATGTACCTAGGAAGAAAGGAGTCTATGTGGGGGTAGAAGGAGTACGGAGAGGAGCATTAACCTATGTTGGAACCGACCTTGATGTAAATCTGTGGAGATAAGAGAGGCCAGGGAGAGCCCCTCCTGAGCTCTAGTATCTGGGGGAGCCTGGAACTGTCAGCTGAGTGGTTATAATCTGTGGTGAGACTCATGAGAAAATCCCTATGTTGGTGTGTATGTATGTGCGTAGGTTAGGATGGTATAAAAGGAATGTATTTGTGAAAACTCTCGCAAATAAATCTGGATCTGATCAATTGTGAGCTGGGAATTCTGTCTGTTTTATTTAAGACCAGAACTTTACAACCTCTGGGTAACACGCACACGCATGCACTGACAACACACACACACACACACACACGCACATGCAAACACAACAAGCCTTTATATATTGACTTGAACTTCAGGTGCTGCTGCTCACGGTTTCCCCCTATGAATAACCTACCTAGCTACAGTACAGCAACCAAATCACCCACACTGAAAATAGCTATGTAGTTTTTATGTTGGAGTAGGAAGCACAGTAATTACTTACAGCAGGAGAGTTCTACAGGAGAGTTGTACAGGAGAGTTCTAGAGGAAAGTGTTACAGGAGAGTTCTACAGGAGAAGTTTACAGGAGAGTTCTACAGGAGAGTTCTACAGGAGAGTGTTACAGGAGAGTTCTACAGGAGAGTTCTACAGAAGAGTGTTACAGGAGAGTTCTACAGGAGAGTTCTACAGGAGAGGTTTACAGGAGAGTTCTACAGGAGAGTTCTACAGGAGAGTTCTACAGGAGAGTGTTACAGGAGAGTGTTACAGGTGAGTTCTACAGGAGAGTTCTACAGGAGAGTTCTACAGGAGAGCTCTATAGGAGAGTTCTATAGCAGAGTTCTACAGGAGAGTTCTACCGGAGAGTTCTACAAGAGAGTTCTACAGGAGAGTTCTACAGGAGAGTTCTACAGGAGAGTTCTACAGGAGAGTTCTACAGGAGAGTCTTACAGGAGAATGTTAAAGGAGAGTTCTACAGGAGAGTTCTACAGGAGAGTTCTACAGGAGAGTGTTACAGGAGAGTTCTACAGGAGAGTTCTACAGGAGAGTAGTAACTCACAGGCTCTATATTAGAGTAAATAGTACACTAGTGTTTCGTCTAACGAAGGGTGTTATACCAACCCTGACCCAATACTAACCCAACCTTCCCTAATACTAACCCAACCTTCCCTAATACTAACCAAACCTGACCTAATACCAAACCTGACCTAATACTAACCCAACCTTCCCTAATACTAACCAAAGCTGACCTAATACCAAACCTGGCCTGACCTAACACTAACCAAACCTGACCTAATACTAACCAAACCTGTCCTAACACTAACCAAACCTGACCATACACTAACCAAACCTGACCTAATACCAACCCTGACCTAATACCAACCCTGACCTAATACCAACCCTGACCTAATACTAACCAAACCTGACCTAATACTAACCAAACCTGACCTAATACTAATCAAACCTGACCATACACTAACCAAACCTTCCCTAACAATAACCAAACCTGACCTAACACTAACCAAACCTGACCTAATACTAACCAAACCTAACCTAATACTAACCAAACCTGACCTAACACTAACCAAACCTGACCTAATACTAACCAACCCTGACCTAATACTAACCAAACCTGACCTAATATTAACCAAACCTGACCTATTACCAAACCTGAAATAATATTATCCAAACCTGACCTAATACTAACCGAACCTGACCTAATACTATCCAAAGCTGACCTAATACTAACCAAACCTGACCTAATACCAACCCTGACCTAATACTATCCAAACCTGTCCTAATACTAACCAAACCTGACCTAATACCAACCCTGACCTAATACTAACCAAACCTGACCTAATACTAACCAACCCTGACCTAATACTATCCAAACCTGTCCTAATACTAATCAAACCTGACCATACACTAACCAAACCTTCCCTAATACTAACCAAACCTGACCATACACTAACCTAACCTGACCCAATACTAACTAAGCCTGACCTAACACTAACCAAACCTGAGCATACATTAACCCAACCTTCCCTAATACTAACCAAACCTGACCCAATACCAAACCTGGCCTGACCTAACACTAACCAAACCTGACCTAATACTAACCAAACCTGTCCTAACACTAACCAAACCTGACCATACACTAACCAAACCTGACCTAATACCAACCCTGATCTAATACCAACCCTGACCTAATACTAACCAAACCTGACCTAATACCAACCCTGACCTAATACTAACCAAACCTGACCTAATACTAACCAAACCTGACCTAATACTAATCAAACCTGACCATACACTAACCAAACCTTCCCTAACACTAACCAAACCTGACCTAACACTAACCAAACCTGACCTAACACTAACCAAACCTGACCTAATACTAACCAACCCTGACCTAATACTAACCAAACCTGATCTAATATTAACCAAACCTGACCTATTACCAAACCTGAAATAATATTATCCAAACCTGACCTAATACTAACCGAACCTGACCTAATACTATCCAAACCTGACCTAATACTAACCAAACCTGACCTAATACCAACCCTGACCTAATACTATCCAAACCTGTCCTAATACTAACCAAACCTGACCTAATACCAACCCTGACCTAATACTAACCAAACCTGACCTAATACTAACCAACCCTGACCTAATACTATCCAAACCTGTCCTAATACTAATCAAACCTGACCATACACTAACCAAACCTTCCCTAATACTAACCAAACCTGACCATACACTAACCTAACCTGACCCAATACTAACTAAGCCTGACCTAACACTAACCAAACCTGACCATACATTAACCAAACCTGACTTAATACTAACCAAACTTGACCTAACACTAACCAAACCTGTCCTAATACTAACGAAACCTGACCTAATACTAACCAAACCTGACCTAACACTAACCAAACCTGACCTAACACTAACCAAATCTGACCTAATACTAACCAAACCTGACCATACCAAACCCCACCTAATACTAACCAAACCTGACCAAACACAAGCACTACTACCATTGCTACACCAAACATGTACCCATCTATCCAGGGCCGGCTCCAGGCGTAAGCAACACAAGAGGTGGCTTAGGTCCCCAGCCACTAGGGGACCCACGACTGTTTTGGAACTGAGTCAGGATCTCAACCAGGGATGTAGTGAAACGCACATAAACACTGTTCATTCACCTTTTCATTTAGTTCATTATTGTTTAACAAACATATTATTGCGTTCTAATTGTACCTTCCTCTGTGTTCTAATAGTGCCTGCCTCTCTGTGTTCTAATTGTACCTTCCTCTGTGTTCTAATAGTGCCTGCCTCCCTGTGTTCTAATCGTGCCTGCCTCTCTGTGTTCTAATCGGGCCTGCCTCTCTGTGTTCTAATCGGGCCTGCCTCTCTGTGTTCTAATCGTGCCTGCCTCTCTGTGTTCTAATTGGGCCTGCCTCTCTGTGTTCTAATCGTGCCTGCCTCTCTGTGTTCTAATAATGCCTGCCTCTCTGTGTTCTAATAGTGGACTCTATACATATGGATTCTATACATAAGGACTCTATACTGTACATATGGACTCTATACATATGGACTCTATACATATGGACTCTATTCATATGGACTCTATACATATGGACTCTATACATATGGACTCTATACATATGGACTCTATACATATGGACTCTATTCATATGGACTCTATACATATGGACTCTATACATATGGACTCTATTCATATGGACTCTATACATATGGACTCTATACATATGGACTCTATACATATGGACTCTATTCATATGGACTCTATACTGTACATATGGACTCTATACATATGGACTCTATACATATGGACTCTATACATATGGACTCTATTCATATGGACTCTATACATATGGACTCTATACATATGGACTCTATACATATGGACTCTATTCATATGGACTCTATACATATGGACTCTATACATATGGACTCTATTCATATGGACTCTATACATATGGACTCTATACATATGGACTCTATTCATATGGACTCTATACTGTACATATGGACTCTATACATATGGACTCTATACATATGGACTCTATACATATGGACTCTATTCACATGGACTCTATACATATGGACTCTATACATATGGACTCTATACATATGGACTCTATTCATATGGACTCTATACATATGGACTCTATACATATGGACTCTATACATATGGACTCTATTCATATGGACTCTATACTGTACATATGGACTCTATACATATGGACTCTATACATATGGACTCTATACATATGGACTCTATTCATATGGACTCTATACATATGGACTCTATACATATGGACTCTATACATATGGACTCTATACATATGGACTCTATTCATATGGACTCTATACATATGGACTCTATACATATGGACTCTATACATATGGACTCTATACATATGGACTCTATTCATATGGACTCTATACATATGGACTCTATACATATGGACTCTATACATATGGACTCTATACATATGGACTCTATTCATATGGACTCTATACATATGGACTCTATACATATGGACTCTATACATATGAACTCTATACATATGGACTCTATACATATGGACTCTATACATATGGACTCTATACATATGGACTCTATACATATGGACTATATACATATGGACTCTATACATATGGACTCTATACATATGGACTCTATACATATGGACTATATATGTTTATTTTTTTTATTTTGTTATTTCGCCTTAAAAGCCAGTTGAGGAACATGGGCTATGTACAGGTGCTGTGATCTGTGAGCTGATCTCACAGCTGATGCTTAAAGTTACTGAGGGAGATATGAGTCTCTAGCTTCAGTGATTTTTGCAATTCGTTCCAGTCATGGGCAGCAGAGAACTGGAAGGAAAGGCGGCCACATGAGGAATTGGCTTTGGGGGTGACCAGTGGGGTGACCATACCTGCTGGAGCGCGTGCTACGAGTGGGTGCTGCTATGGTGACCAGTGAGCTGAGATAAGGCGGGGCTTTCCCTAGCAAAGACTTATAGATGACCTGGAGCCAGTGGGTTTGACGACGAGTATGAAGCGAGGGCCAGCCAACGAGAGCGTACAGGTCGCAGTGGTGGGTAGTAATATGGGGCTTTGGTGACAAAACGGATGGCACTGTGATAGACTGCATCCAATTTGTTGAGTAGAGTGTTGGAGGTATTTTGTAAATGACATCGCTTAAGTTGAGGATTGGTAGGATGGTCAGTTTTACTTGGGTATGTTTTGGCAGCATGAGTGAAGAATGCTTTGTTGTGAAATAGGAAGCCGATTCTAGATTTAATTTAGGATTGAATATGTTTAATGTGAGTCGGGACGGAGAGTTTACAGTCTAGCCAGACACCTAGGTATTTGTAGTTGTCCATATATTCTAAGTCAGAACCGTCCAGTGTACAAGCATTTCGCTACACTCGCATTAACATCTGCTAACCATGTGTATGTGACAAATAAAATTTGATTTGATTTAGTGATGCTAGTCAGTGGGCGGTTGCGGGCAGCGATTGAAGAGCATGTATTTAAGAGCAGTTGGAGGCCACGGAAGAGGAGTTTGAAGCTTTGAAGCTCGTCTGGAGGTTTGTTAATAACACAGTGTCTAAAGAAGGGCCAGAAGTATACAGAATGGTGTCCTCTGCGTAGAGGTGGATCAGAGACTCACCAGCAGCAAGGCTGTGTGTAGGGCTCTCTCCCATCTAGTCTACTCCTCAGGCCGTGTGTAGGGCTCTCTCCCACCTAGTCTACTCCTCAGGCCGTGTGTAGGGCTCTCTCCCATCTAGTCTACTCCTCAGGCCGTGTGTAGGGCTCTCTCCCACCTAGTCTACTCCTCAGGCCGTGTGTAGGGCTCTCTCCCATCTAGTCTACTCCTCAGGCCGTGTGTAGGGCTCTCTCCCATCTAGTCTACTCCTCAGGCCGTGTGTAGGGCTCTCTCCCATCTAGTCTACTCCTCAGGCCGTGTGTAGGGCTCTCTCCCATCTAGTCTACTCCTCAGGCCGTGTGTAGGGCTCTCTCCCATCTAGTCTACTCCTCAGGCCGTGTGTAGGGCTCTCTCCCACCTAGTCTACTCCTCAGGCCGTGTGTAGGGCTCTCTCCCATCTGGTCTACTCCTCAGGCCGTGTGTAGGGCTCTCTCACATTGGGGACCCACCATATGGTGAACTCCCATGAAGGCAGGCTTTACTGTCCGTTCTCCGGGTCACTAGCTCAGGCCTCGGCCACAGCCCTGTTTCCTGTCTCCTGTTTCCTGTTTCTTGTCTCCTGCCTCTCACTGCTAGCCAAAACCTTCTGCCTCCCTGGTCTTCCCGCCGCAGCTGAAACAGTATTGACTAGCTTCATTCACAACCCCCCTGAGACACACACACACACACACACACACACACACACACACACACACACACACACACACACACACACACACACACACACACACACACACACACATACACACACACACACACATACACACACACATACACACACACACACATATACACACACACACACACACACACACACACACACACACACACACACACACACACACACACACACACACACACACACACATACACACACACACACACATATACACACACACATATACACACACACATACACACACACACATATACACACACACACACACACTCTATTTATCTCTCTCACACTCTTTAGTACAGCCTTTCTCCATCTCCCTCAATCTGTCTTTAACTCCCTCCTTCCCTCCAACTCCCTGGTGGGAAGACACAATGAGGTGCAGATGTTGTGTTTAGGGCCCTGGTCAGATGTTGTGTTTAGGGCCCTGGTCAGATGTTGTGTTGAGGGCCTTGGTCAGATATTGTGTTGAGGGGCTTGGTCAGATGTTGTGCTGAGGGACCTGCTCAGATGTTGTGTTGAGGGCCCTGGCCAGATGTTGTGTTGAGGGCCCTGGCCAGATGTTGTG
>NC_092161.1:4947947-4962947 GCF_045791955.1 Oncorhynchus clarkii lewisi
TACTGGTAGTTAGACTATAGACCGATGGTTGGTCCCCAGTGGGTATACTGGTAGTTAGACTATAGACCGATGGTTGGTCCCCAGTGGGTATACTGGTAGTTAGACTATAGACCGATGGTTGGTCCCCAGTGGGTATACTGGTAGTTAGACTATAGACCGATGGTTGGTCCCCAGTGGGTATACTGGTAGTTAGACTGTAGACCGATGGTTGGTCCCCAGTGGGTATACTGGTAGTTAGACTATAGACCGATGGTTGGTCCCCAGTGGGTATACTGGTTGTTAGACTATAGACTGATGGTTGGTCCCCAGTGTGTATACTGGTAGTTAGACTATAGACCGATGGTTGGTCCCCAGTGGGTATACTGGTAGTTAGACTATAGACCGATGGTTGGTCCCCAGTGGTGGTGGGTATACTGGTAGTTAGACTATAGACCGATGGTTGGTCCCCAGTGGGTATACTGGTAGTTAGACTATAGACCGATGGTTGGTCCCCAGTGGTGGTGGGTGTACTGGTAGTTAGACTATAGACCGATGGTTGGTCCCCAGTGGGTATACTGGTAGTTAGACTATAGACTGATGGTTGGTCCCCAGTGGGTATACTGGTAGTTAGACAATAGACTGATGGTTGGTCCCCAGTGGGTATACTGGTAGTTAGACTATAGACCGATGGTTGGTCCCCAGTGGGTATACTGGTAGTTAGACTATAGACCGATGGTTGGTCCCCAGTGGGTATACTGGTAGTTAGACTATAGACCGATGGTTGGTCCCCAGTGGGTATACTGGTAGTTAGACTATAGACCGATGGTTGGTCCCCAGTGGGTATACTGGTAGTTAGACTATAGACTGATGGTTGGTCCCCAGTGGGTATACTGGTAGTTAGACTATAGACCGATGGTTGGTCCCTAGTGGGTAAACTGGTAGTTAGACTATAGACCGATGGTTGGTCCCCAGTGAGTATACTGGTAGTTAGACTATAGACCGATGGTTGGTCCACAGTGGGTATACTGGTAGTTAGACTATAGACTGATGGTTGGTCCCCAGTGGGTATACTGGTAGTTAGACTATAGACCGATGGTTGGTCCCCAGTGGGTATACTGGTAGTTAGACTATAGACCGATGGTTGGTCCCCAGTGGGTATACTGGTAGTTAGACTATAGACTGATGGTTGGTCCCCAGTGGGTATACTGGTAGTTAGACTATAGACCGATGGTTGGTCCCAGTGGGCATACTGGTAGTTAGACTATAGACCGATGGTTGGTCCCCAGTGGTGGTGGGAATACTGGTAGTTAGACTATAGACCGATGGTTGGTCCCCAGTGGGTATACTGGTAGTTAGACTATAGACCGATGGTTGGTCCCCAGTGGGTATACTGGTAGTTAGACTATAGACCGATGGTTGGTCCCCAGTGGGTATACTGGTAGTTAGACTATAGACTGATGGTTGGTCCCCAGTGGGTATACTGGTAGTTAGACTATAGACCGATGGTTGGTCCCCAGTGGGTATGCTGGTAGTTAGACTATAGACCGATGGTTGGTCCCCAGTGGGTATACTGGTGGTTAGACTATAGACCGATGGTTGGTCCCCAGTGGGTATACTGGTAGTTAGACTATAGACCGATGGTTGGTCCCCAGTGGGTATACTGGTAGTTAGACTATAGACCGATGGTTGGTCCCCAGTGGGTATACTGGTAGTTAGACTATAGACCGATGGTTGGTCCCCAGTGGGTATACTGGTAGTTAGACTATAGACCGATGGTTGGTCCCCAGTGGGTATACTGGTAGTTAGACTATAGACCGATGATTGGTCCCCAGTGGGTATACTGGTAGTTAGACTATAGACCGATGGTTGGTCCACAGTGGGTATACTGGTAGTTAGACTATAGACCGATGGTTGGTCCCCAGTGGGTATACTGGTAGTTAGACTATAGACCGATGGTTGGTCCCCAGTGGGTATACTGGTAGTTAGACTATAGACCGATGGTTGGTCCCCAGTGGGTATACTGGTAGTTAGACTATAGACTGATGGTTGGTCCCCAGTGGGTATACTGGTAGTTAGACTATAGACCGATGGTTGGTCCCCAGTGGGTATGCTGGTAGTTAGACTATAGACCGATGGTTGGTCCCCAGTGGGTATACTGGTGGTTAGACTATAGACCGATGGTTGGTCCCCAGTGGGTATACTGGTAGTTAGACTATAGACCGATGGTTGGTCCCCAGTGGGTATACTGGTAGTTAGACTATAGACCGATGGTTGGTCCCCAGTGGGTATACTGGTAGTTAGACTATAGACCGATGGTTGGTCCCCAGTGGGTATACTGGTAGTTAGACTATAGACCGATGGTTGGTCCCCAGTGGGTATACTGGTAGTTAGACTATAGACCGATGATTGGTCCCCAGTGGGTATACTGGTAGTTAGACTATAGACCGATGGTTGGTCCACAGTGGGTATACTGGTAGTTAGACTATAGACCGATGGTTGGTCCACAGTGGGTATACTGGTAGTTAGACTATAGACCGATGGTTGGTCCCCAGTGGGTATACTGGTAGTTAGACTATAGATCGATGGTTGGTCCCCAGTGGGTATACTGGTAGTTAGACTATAGACCGATGATTGGTCCCCAGTGGGTATACTGGTAGTTAGACTATAGACAAATGGTTGGTCCCCAGTGGGTATACTGGTAGTTAGACTATAGACCGATGGTTGGTCCACAGTGGGTATACTGGTAGTTAGACTATAGACCGATGGTTGGTCCCGAGTGGGTATACTGGTAGTTAGACTATAGATCGATGGTTGGTCCCCAGTGGGTATACTGGTAGTTAGACTATAGACCGATGATTGGTCCCCAGTGGGTATACTGGTAGTTAGACTATAGACAAATGGTTGGTCCCCAGTGGGTATACTGGTAGTTAGACTATAGACCAATGGTTGGTCCCACTGGGTATACTGGTAGTTAGACTATAGACAAATGGTTGGTCCCCAGTGGGTATACTGGTAGTTAGACTATAGACCAATGGTTGGTCCCCAGTGGGTATACTGGTAGTTAGACTATAGACCGATGGTTGGTCCCCAGTGGGTATACTGGTAGTTAGACTATAGACCGATGGTTGGTCCCAAAGGGTATACTGGTAGTTAGACTATAGACCGATGGTTGGTCCCACTGGGTATACTGGTAGTTAGACTATAGACCGATGGTTGGTCCCCAGTGGTGGTGGGTGTACTGGTAGTTAGACTATAGACCGATGGTTGGTCCCCAGTGGGTATACTGGTAGTTAGACTATAGACTGATGGTTGGTCCCCAGTGGGTATACTGGTAGTTAGACAATAGACTGATGGTTGGTCCCCAGTGGGTATACTGGTAGTTAGACTATAGACCGATGGTTGGTCCCCAGTGGGTATACTGGTAGTTAGACTATAGACCGATGGTTGGTCCCCAGTGGGTATACTGGTAGTTAGACTATAGACCGATGGTTGGTCCCCAGTGGGTATACTGGTAGTTAGACAATAGACCGATGGTTGGTCCCCAGTGGGTATACTGGTAGTTAGACTATAGACTGATGGTTGGTCCCCAGTGGGTATACTGGTAGTTAGACTATAGACCGATGGTTGGTCCCCAGTGGGTATGCTGGTAGTTAGACTATAGACCGATGGTTGGTCCCCAGTGGGTATACTGGTGGTTAGACTATAGACCGATGGTTGGTCCCCAGTGGGTATACTGGTAGTTAGACTATAGACCGATGGTTGGTCCCCAGTGGGTATACTGGTAGTTAGACTATAGACCGATGGTTGGTCCCCAGTGGGTATACTGGTAGTTAGACTATAGACCGATGGTTGGTCCCCAGTGGGTATACTGGTAGTTAGACTATAGACCGATGGTTGGTCCCCAGTGGGTATACTGGTAGTTAGACTATAGACCGATGATTGGTCCCCAGTGGGTATACTGGTAGTTAGACTATAGACCGATGGTTGGTCCACAGTGGGTATACTGGTAGTTAGACTATAGACCGATGGTTGGTCCACAGTGGGTATACTGGTAGTTAGACTATAGACCGATGGTTGGTCCCCAGTGGGTATACTGGTAGTTAGACTATAGATCAATGGTTGGTCCCCAGTGGGTATACTGGTAGTTAGACTATAGACCGATGATTGGTCCCCAGTGGGTATACTGGTAGTTAGACTATAGACAAATGGTTGGTCCCCAGTGGGTATACTGGTAGTTAGACTATAGACCGATGGTTGGTCCACAGTGGGTATACTGGTAGTTAGACTATAGACCGATGGTTGGTCCCGAGTGGGTATACTGGTAGTTAGACTATAGATCGATGGTTGGTCCCCAGTGGGTATACTGGTAGTTAGACTATAGACCGATGATTGGTCCCCAGTGGGTATACTGGTAGTTAGACTATAGACAAATGGTTGGTCCCCAGTGGGTATACTGGTAGTTAGACTATAGACCAATGGTTGGTCCCACTGGGTATACTGGTAGTTAGACTATAGACAAATGGTTGGTCCCCAGTGGGTATACTGGTAGTTAGACTATAGACCAATGGTTGGTCCCCAGTGGGTATACTGGTAGTTAGACTATAGACCGATGGTTGGTCCCCAGTGGGTATACTGGTAGTTAGACTATAGACCGATGGTTGGTCCCAAAGGGTATACTGGTAGTTAGACTATAGACCGATGGTTGGTCCCACTGGGTATACTGGTAGTTAGACTATAGACCAATGGTTGGTCCCCAGTGGGTATACTGGTAGTTAGACTATAGACCGATGGTTGGTCCCACTGGGTATACTGGTAGTTAGACTATAGACCAATGGTTGGTCCCCACTGGGTATACTGGTAGTTAGACTATAGACCGATGGTTGGTCCCCAGTGGGTATACTGGTAGTTAGACTATAGACCGATGGTTGGTCCCCAGTGGGTATACTGGTAGTTAGACTATAGACCAATGGTTGGTCCCCAGTGGGTATACTGGTAGTTAGACTATAGACCGATGGTTGGTCCCCAGTGGTGGTGGAAGTACTGGTAGTTAGACTATAGACCGATGGTTGGTCCCCAGTGGGTATACTGGTAGTTAGACTATAGACCGATGGTTGGTCCCTAGTGGGTAAACTGGTAGTTAGACTATAGACCGATGGTTGGTCCACAGTGGGTATACTGGTAGTTAGACTATAGACCGATGGTTGGTCCACAGTGGGTATACTGGTAGTTAGACTATAGACCGATGGTTGGTCCCTAGTGGGTAAACTGGTAGTTAGACTATAGACCGATGGTTGGTCCACAGTGGGTATACTGGTAGTTAGACTATAGACCGATGGTTGGTCCACAGTGGGTATACTGGTAGTTAGACTATAGACCGATGGTTGGTCCACAATGGGTATACTGGTAGTTAGACTATAGACCGATGGTTGGTCCCTAGTGGGTAAACTGGTAGTTAGACTATAGACCGATGGTTGGTCCACAGTGGGTATACTGGTAGTTAGACTATAGACCGATGGTTGGTCCACAGTGGGTATACTGGTAGTTAGACTATAGACCGATGGTTGGTCCCCAGTGGGTATACTGGTAGTTAGACTATAGATCGATGGTTGGTCCCCAGTGGGTATACTGGTAGTTAGACTATAGACCGATGATTGGTCCCCAGTGGGTATACTGGTAGTTAGACTATAGACCGATGGTTGGTCCTCAGTGGTTGTGGGTATACTGGTAGTTAGACTATAGACCGATGGTTGGTCCCCAGTGGGTATACTGGTAGTTAGACTATAGACCAATGGTTGGTCCCCAGTGGGTATACTGGTAGTTAGACTATAGACCGATGGTTGGTCCCACTGGGTATACTGGTAGTTAGACTATAGACAAATGGTTGGTCCCCAGTGGGTATACTGGTAGTTAGACTATAGACCAATGGTTGGTCCCCAGTGGGTATACTGGTAGTTAGACTATAGACCGATCATTGGTCCCCAGTGGGTATACTGGTAGTTAGACTATAGACCGATGGTTGGTCCCAAAGGGTATACTGGTAGTTAGACTATAGACCGATGGTTGGTCCCACTGGGTATACTGGTAGTTAGACTATAGCCCGATGGTTGGTCCCACTGGGTATACTGGTAGTTAGACTATAGACCAATGGTTGGTCCCCAGTGGGTGTACTGGTAGTTAGACTATAGACCGATGGTTGGTCCCCAGTGGGTATACTGGTAGTTAGACTATAGACCAATGGTTGGTCCCCAGTGGTGGTGGGTGTACTGGTAGTTAGACTATAGACCGATGGTTGGTCCCCAGTGGGTATACGGGTAGTTAGACTATAGACTGATGGTTGGTCCCCAGTGGGTATACTGGTAGTTAGAATATAGACCGAAGGTTGGTCCCCAGTGGGTATACTGGTTGTTAGACTATAGACCGATGGTTGGTCCCCAGTGGGTATACTGGTAGTTAGACTATAGACCGATGGTTGGTCCCCAGTGGGTATACTGGTAGTTAGACTATAGACCGATGGTTGGTCCCCAGTGGGTATACTGGTAGTTAGACTATAGATCGATGGTTGGTCCACAGTGGGCATACTGGTAGTTAGACTATAGACCGATGGTTGGTCCCAGTGGGCATACTGGTAGTTAGACTATAGACCGATGGTTGGTCCCCAGTGGTGGTGGGAATACTGGTAGTTAGACTATAGACCGATGGTTGGTCCCCAGTGGGTATACTGGTAGTTAGACTATAGACCGATGGTTGGTCCACAGTGGGTATACTGGTAGTTAGACTATTGACCGATGGTTGGTCCCTAGTGGGTAAACTGGTAGTTAGACTATAGACCGATGGTTGGTCCACAGTGGGTATACTGGTAGTTAGACTATAGACCGATGGTTGGTCCACAGTGGGTATACTGGTAGTTAGACTATAGACCGATGGTTGGTCCCCAGTGGGTATACTGGTAGTTAGACTATAGACCGATGGTTGGTCCCCAGTGGGTATACTGGTAGTTAGACTATAGACCGATGGTTGGTCCCTAGTGGGTATACTGGTAGTTAGACTATAGACCGATGGTTGGTCCCCAGTGGGTATACTGGTAGTTAGACTATAGACCGATGGTTGGTCCCCAGTGGGTATACTGGTAGTTAGACTATAGACCGATGGTTGGTCCCCAGTGGGTATACTGGTAGTTAGACTATAGACCGATGGTTGGTCCCCAGTGGGCATACTGGTAGTTAGACTATAGACTGATGGTTGGTCCCCAGTGGGTATACTGGTAGTTAGACTATAGACCGATGGTTGGTCCCCAGTGGGTATACTGGTAGTTAGACTATAGACCGATGGTTGGTCCCCAGTGGTGGTGGGTGTACTGGTAGTTAGACTATAGACTGATGGTTACCTATCTTGTTATGTATATTCAGATTATAATTATAACTTCCAACCAGCTAGTTTATAGGAAGTTTTTTGCATTTAACCCAACCCCTCTGAATCAGAGAGGTGTGTGGGGCTTCCTTAATCAACGTCCATGTCATCAGCGCCCGATGATCAGGTATTGTTGAGGGGTTAACTGCTCAGAGGCAAATTAGGCTTATTTTTCCACCTCGCCGGGCTCAGTGTTTCGACTCAGTGACCTTGCTCTCGGTTAATGCTCTTAACCGCTAGGCTACCTGCTACTAACGTTAGCTAACATCGATTCAACTCGGATTTGGCTTGGAAACAAGATAACATTTCAAAAGAAGTCAAATAATTAGCATGAAAACATTTTGTCATGATCGTGATGTCGCCAGATTGTCTTTCGATGCAGTATCACTTTAGCCAGCTAACTAGGAATGACGCGTCCAACATATTTTAGCTAGCTAACATTAGCATTGCTAGCTATTTTTTTTATTAACTTTGCTAATAACATTAAAGGCAACATTGCCATCTCTCTAAAGTAAATTTGACGACATCGAAATATGGCAAAGTTGTTTCCTCCTAATTATTTGCCTACCTTAGCAATGTAATGGTATTTCTATGCCACGAGTTAGTGTAATTTAGACGAAGCACAAGTTAGTGTAATTTAGACGAAGCAGTCACATTAGCCTCCGAGATGCAACCCATGTCTAGGGCACAAAATAAATATTGGATGCCGCTATGGTGGTACTAGCTAACTCATGTCTGCCTACAACAATGTACTAATTAGGAGTAACAAACTGTTAACGGTATTTTAATCAATAATGACTAATTATGTATACATTTCAATCAGGACTGACTAATCAGAATACTATTATGTTACTGTATAGATGTATGAATTTTCTTTTTAATCCCAGTACTGAATATAATGTGTGTAAATATAATCAAGAATTAGAACAATGACTGTCTGTTCCTTTGGTAGAAATGAATGAACTTATAGCCAGACTGGCTAGAATGCTTATCTACGCAGGCAGACCTTGGCTCGGTCGTAAATGATCTAAATTAAGATAGACGATGTGGGAAGGCTATAGGGCCTTTGTACCAGTGTCAAGAAGAGACGGGACAGTTAGAAAACCAATGACGTCATCTTCAGTTTATAACCTGTGGTAAACTGTATCATGTTCAGTACTCTCGAGAATAAACGCTGCTGGTTGATTTTAAAGACTGGTCTCTGTCCATTTTAAACAAATAAGAGTCTCACGAATTCTTATGAGTTGACAGAGTGTTTAATTTTTATTGTGTATTTAATTCCTGTAACACAAACTCAACCCAACCCAAGGCCACAGCAAAACATGTCAAAGTTGGTAGCAACATCACCGTATAAAACAATACCTGTCTTGATACACTAGTAGGCTAATTCCTCAGCCAAGCAGATACAACTAGTCGTCATTTTGGTTGTGAAGTGAATTTTCAAAAATGTTTGTCCTTTCTTTAGAACAAAATGAAATTCACCACTTGGCTGTCTATTATATCACCATGTCACAGGCCCTCCCAGTCAACACCACTTCATAATACTGCCTGTTGCAGTTGTTACAGAGATGTCCAGTATGAGGCAGAGCACGCAGCACAGAGAAGACCAGCAAGGGGGTTCTCATCAGCATCACGCAGACATGCCCTCACTGTGAGCATTCCTATGAATGGAACAGGCAGACATTACCTCACTGTGAGCATTCCTATGAATGGAACAGGCAGACATGCCCTCACTGTGAGCATTCCTATGAATGAAACAGGCAGACATGCCCTCACTGTGAGCATTCCTATGAATGGAACAGACAGACATGACCTCACCAGGCTAGGTTATACCCTGGACATTATATGGTGATCAGGCTGTTTCCCTCAGGCTAGGTAATACCCTGGACATTATATGGTGATCAGGCTGGTTCCCACCAGGCTAGGTAATACCCTGGACATTATATGGTGATCAGGCTGGTTCCACCAGGCTAGGTAATACCCTGGACATTATATGGTGATCAGGCTGGTTCCACCAGGCTAGGTTATACCCTGGACATTATATGGTGATCAGGCTGGTTCCCAACAGGCTTGGTTATACCCTGGACATTATATGGTGATCAGGCTGGTTCCATCAGGCTAGGTTATACCCTGGACATTATATGGTGATCAGGATGGTTCCCTCAGGCTAGGTAATACCCTGGACATTATATGGTGATCAGGCTGGTAACACCAGGCTAGGTAATACCCTGGACATTATATGGTGAACACAGTGATCAGGCTGGTAACACCAGGCTAGGTTATACCCTGGACATTATATGGTGATCAGGCTGGTTCCCACCAGGCTAGGTTATACCCTGGACATTATATGGTGATCAGGCTGGTTCCACCAGGCTAGGTTATACCCTGGACATTATATGGTGATCAGGCTGGTTCCACCAGGCTAGGTAATACCCTGGACATTATATGGTGATCAGGCTGGTAACACCAGGCTAGGTAATACCCTGGACATTATATGGTGATCAGCACATCTATTCAACACATCTACTCAACACATCTACTCAACACATCTACTCAACACATCTACTCAATACACCCACTGAACACAACTACTCAATACATCTACTCAACACATCTACTCAACACATCTACTCAACACATCTACTCAACACATCTACTCAACACATCTACTCAATACAACTACTCAATACACCCACTCAACACATCTACTCAACACATCTACTCAACACATCTACTCAATACACCCACTGAACACAACTACTCAACACATCTACTCAACACATCTACTCAATACATCTACTCAATACATCTACTCAACACATCTACTCAACACATCTACTCAACACATCTACTCAACACATCTACTCAATACATCTACTCAGCACATCTACTCAACACATCTACTCAACACATCTACTCAACACATCTACTCAATACAACTACTCAATACACCCACTCAACACATCTACTCAACACATCTACTCAACACATCTACTCAGCACATCTACTCAATACAACTACTCAATACACCCACTCAACACATCTACTCAACACATCTACTCAACACATCTACTCAATACACCCACTGAACACAACTACTCAACACATCTACTCAACACATCTACTCAACAAATCTACTCAAAACATCTACTCAACACATCTACTCAATACACCCACTCAACACATCTACTCAACACATCTACTCAATACACCCACTGAACACAACTACTCAACACATCTACTCAACACATCGACTCAACAAATCTACTCAATACATCTACTCAACACATCTACTCAACACATCTACTCAACACATCTACTCAATACATCTACTCAACACATCTACTCAATACACCCACTCAACACATCTACTCAACACATCTACTCAACACATCTACTCAACACATCCATAATGAGATGATTACTAAGAAGGCAGCACAGCAGGAATCTCCATGGCAATGACCTTTTCATTGCATGTGTTACTGATGAACTCTGCCTCAACTCTGTCTCAACTCTGTCTCAACTCTGCCTCAACTCTGTCTCAACTCTGTCTCAACTCTGTCTCAACTCTGCCTCAACTCTGTCTCAACTCTGTCTCAACTCTGCCTCAACTCTGTCTCAACTCTGCCTCAACTCTTTCTCAACTCTGTCTCAACTCTGTCTCAACTCTGCCTCAACTCTGTCTCAACTCTGTCTCAACTCTGCCTCAACTCTGCCTCAACTCTGTCTCAACTCTGTCTCAACTCTGCCTCAAATCTGTCTCAACTCTGTCTCAACTCTGTCTCAACTCTGTCTCAACTCTGTCTCATCTCTGTCTCAACTCTGTCTCAACTCTGTCTCAACTCTGCCCAAAATCTACAGACGGAGATGCTTTTTCCAGACGGCAACCTCAGCCGTTTGATATGGAGACCACAGTTGGGTAGGTTTAGTCTGACCTGTTCATACTTCAACGTTGTACCAGTTAGTGTGTCAGATAACACCAACAACCAACTGCTGTTGGTAATAGAACATTGACTGTGTGTGTGTATGTGTTCACAGAAACATGTATGGAGCCTGCACATGGAGACTTGTAAGAGGAAGTGATGAAGTCCAGACTGACAGATGGGCTTTATACTGATGTCTCTGAACAGAGAGAGACTTGGCACTCGGCATTAACATTTCACTAGAGACAACTTTTGCTTGTATTGTCTTTTTTTCCACTCTTCCACATCTTCACCTTTTCAACTCCTCAGCCTGGTCGTCGTGCCACTGCCTCGCCACCATGTTGCCAGGCTCTGACTGACTGGCCGGTGCTGCCCTGCAGAGACCCCATCCCTTGGGAAGTCACCTCTTTCCTCCCATCTCACCCACCCTTCCGATTCTACCCTGACCTCCCATCTTTTGTTGGCTCAAAAGAGCAGCCAACTGTGGTCTGCTGACTCAGTGCTTTTAGTTCAAATGTGAATTCCATAAACTTGAATACCCCCTCGGTTGTCCAATCGCGCAGAGGGCTTGGGCCGTTGCACAATAGCAACCACAGCCCATGTAAGTCAGTTTATAACATTCCATCATTTGTTACTCTGAGAGTTCCTCATATTGATATTGGCTGCGGCCTCAGGCCCTATGTTGTTAACCTTGGAAAAGTAACTCCAGTTTCGTCCTCTATTACTATTGGGGATTCCTATGCAATCTTATAGCCATACTAACTACATCAATATGAACCATCGGACAGGGCCTGCAAAAGCCTATTGAACATAGCTTGTTTCAGTTGGAGATTACGTGTGACTTTCATTTGTAAAAACAGTAAAAGACTTGGTTTGATGCATCTGAACATCAGGATCTTACTTCCTGGATTGGATTACCTCAAGATCTGGGCTATGCAGATGAATCCGCTCATTCTGGTGTTGACTGAAACCTGGATCTCTGGGGACGTTCTGGACTTTTCTGATATTAATATTGAGGGTTGTGATGTGCTCAGAGCTGACAGGGTAGAGGTGGTGGAAAGGCCATTCTTATTCAAAATAATTTCTCTGTCTCTTTACTGAAATTAATTTCCATTGCTAAAATGTTTTTAGCTACTATCTTTAAGCCTTTTAATTCTGGAGAGAAATGTCTCCATAACTGTTAAAGAGTCTACGGTCCTCCCTCGGCTAACCTTTGTGCACTCGAGGAGTTAACTAGTTTGTTGTCTTCTTTTACTAAATCAGAAGTTATTATCCTGGGTGACCTCAATTGTGATTGGGAAATACAGGCTTCAGACAATCTAAAAGACATGTGTAATGACCTAAACCTGAACCCAGCTGGTGACGAAGCCTACACTGCTCAATCTTAAATATCATTCAAAGTCAACTCTGATTAATGTTATTTTAACAAATATACCAGAGAAATATGTTTCTAATTGTGTGTTCTCCCAAGATATTTGTGACCATTGCCCAGTTGTTCGTGCTAGAGATGTGAAAATACAAAAAAATGTAAGCCTCCTGTCATCACAAAAATGAACTTTAAAAACTTCAGTGAACAGGCATTTTTATATGATCTTTATTTTAGTGGCCTTGGTTGTATTCCAGCTAATCCCTGAACCTGATTTAGCTTTGAGCCTTTTTGAAGAAGTCTTCAATACTTTCTCCCTTCCAAAAAATTAAGGGTTAAAGTTAGATGGAATGCCTGGAACACTCCGAAATTATCCGATTATCAGAAGTCATTCATAAAAGAGATGATGCTTGGGTCAAGCCTAGGAACACAGGCTTAGGGACCGGACTGGCAAGCTTTAAACAACTGAGGAATCATTCTGTTAAAAAAAATATATATCTGAAAGGCTAAATCTGATTATTATGTAACCACTCTTTTGGATTGTAATGGGAACCCTGCTACATTTTGGAAAACTATCAAATCCCTGACTGGTTCTACTTCTTCCTCTCTTCCACGACAAATTGATTCAGACACGAGGAAAACAACACTACTGTTGATGCCTTTAATAATCACTGTTTCCTTTCAGCGGTCTATCTATCTCTGAAAGAACTTGTAAGCCTATTCACAATGACACTGGGCTGGATGCTGATAGGGGGAAACCTGCTGAATGATCTGAGAAATGAAAACTTTTCTTTTAGGCTACTTACAGAAAAATAAATCCTGGATCCTTTGCTAGCAATAGACAAGTAATCCACAGAAGGCGATCATTTGGATCCTAGTATGCTTAAGTAGCACCCATCATTGTTAGATCAATAACCCAATGTTTTTTACATAACATTGTTATCAGGAAACATTCCATAGGTATGTAAATCACCTGTTGTGCAGCCACTCCAGAAGGATGGGGACAGTAGTGATGTTGTCAGACTGTGTCTGGTGCAGGAGAGCAGAGATGAGTGAACAGGCACACTATAATTGGCAGAAGCCAAGTCCCACGAAATAATGTACAACAATACAAAACCAGGGGTTCAATACAATACCCGGAAAATAACAGCCTGTCACACAAATAAATGTAACGAACAATTACACACACAGACATGGGGGGAACAGAGGATAATATACACGTAGAGTGATGAGGGGATGTAAACCAGGTGTGCGGAAAAACAAGACAAAACAAATGGAAAGTGAAAGGTGGAGCAGCGATGACGAGAAGACCGGTGACGTCGACCGCCGAGCGCCCCCCGAACAAGGAGAGGAGCCGACTTCTGCGGGAGTTGTGACAGTACCCCCCCCCCCCCTGACACGCGGCTCCAGCAACACCTGCCTCGGGGACGACTCGGAGGGTGAGGCGCAGGGCGATCCGGCTGGAGATGGTGGAACTCCCGCAGCATTGAAGGGTACAACACGTCCTCCACCGGAACCCAGCACCTCTCCTCTGGAACGTACCCCTCCCACTCCACGAAGCACTGAATGCCCCTTGCCCGATGCCTCGAATCCAGTATGCAGCGAACGGAGTACGCCGGGTCCCCCTCGATGTCCCGAGGGGGTGGAGGAACTTCCCGCACCTCAGACTCCTGGAGCGGGCCAGCCACCACTGGCCTGAGGAGAGACACATGGAACGAGGTGTTAATACGGTAATCGGGGGAAAACTGATTGGACATCCAATCAGGGTTTAGGCCAGGACATCCAATCAGGGTTTAGGCCTGGGCATCCAATCAGGGTTCAGTCCTGGGCATCCAATCAGGGTTTAGGCCTGGGCATCCAATCAGGGTTTAGGCCTGGGCATCCAATCAGGGTTTAGTCCTGGACATCCAATCAGGGTTTAGGCCTGGACATCCAAACAGGGTTTAGGCCTGGACATCCAATCAGGGTTTAGGCCTGGACATCCAATCAGGGTTTAGGCCTGGACAGAGCCCTATTACAGCAAACACTTCCAGTAGTTAATGATCTTGTCTGATAATAAAATGAACTGTGATGCTTTGTTTGTGGACCTGTAAAAAAGCTGTTGATACTGTTGATGCTATTTTATTGACCAAGTGGTCCTCAATGAGCCCTGACGCCTGTTCATGGTTTCATGATCGTTTTAGTGACAGAACTCAGGCCATCGTTGTCACTCCTTGATCTGTTTCACCTGTCCTTGTGATTGTCCCCACCCCCTCCAGGTGTCGCCAATCTTCCGCATTATCCCCTGGGTATTTAAACCTGTGTTTTCTGTCTGTCTTTTGCCAG
>NC_092161.1:4967947-4970818 GCF_045791955.1 Oncorhynchus clarkii lewisi
CTAGATTAAAAAGGATTTCTGACATATTTGCCAAATTAGAATTGTCGAAGGTTTTGCTTGCCAATACTAGTGCTTAGTTATTATATATATTGTAAACATACCAACCACACTAAATTACCATACAGACCATACTAATACTAGATTACCATACAGACCATACTCAATTACCATACAGACCATACTAATACTAGATTACCATACAGACCACAATAAATTACCATACAGACCACAATAAATTACCATACAGACCATACTCAATTACCATACAGACCATACTAATACTAGATTACCATACAGACCATACTAAATTACCATACAGACCATACTAATACTAGATTACCATACAGACCATACTCAATTACCATACAGACCATACTAATACTAGATTACCATACAGACCATACTCAATTACCATACAGACCATACTAATACTAGATTACCATACAGACCATACTAAATTACCATACAGACCATACTAATACTAGATTACCATACAGACCATACTCAATTACCATACAGACCATACTAATACTAGATTACCATACAGACCATACTCAATTACCATACAGACCATACTAATACTAGATTACCATACAGACCATACTCAATTACCATACAGACCATACTAATACTAGATTACCATACAGACCATACTCAATTACCATACAGACCATACTAATACTAGATTACCATACCAACCACACTAAATTACCATACAGACCATACTAATACTAGATTACCATACAGACCATACTCAATTACCATACAGACCATACTAATACTAGATTACCATACAGACCATACTCAATTACCATACAGACCATACTAAATTACCATACAGACCATACTCAATTACCATACAGACCATACTAAATTACCATACAGTCCATACTAAATTACCAAACCGACGACACTAAATTGGAGGAAACAATACAAGGTATTTTTTAATGTTATCTGAATGTGCTACCTCAATCAAAACCAGTATGCAATTGGAAAGAATTCCACATTTATATAAAGTTTATTTCACAAAACAATAAAAATAAAAAAAACATCCTTTAATTAAATATTTCTGGAATATAACCTAGCAACAGTATGAACGTAGTATGAGGATATTGATTTTCTGGGTATGAGGTTCTATGGAGTGATTTTCCATCTAAGAACTGAAAACAGTTCAGTGATACATTATACAACATGACACAACAACAGAATCAAAGCCATCGACCAACAGACATGCTGTAAGGACATACCTGGATCCTTTCAATGCAATACTGTCCATCTGCCCCATGGTATACACTTTCCACTGAGCCTTCTGTATGCTCAGAATCATGTTAACAGACAAACAACAAGCAACACAAACAGTATTTTACCTGTCCTATAGCAACCAGTACTGGACCTGTCCTACAGCTTCAAGTACCTAACCTGTCCTATAGCAACCAGTACTGAATCTGTCCTACAGCTACCAGTACCTAACCTGTCCTATAGCAACCAGTACTGAATCTGTCCTACATCAACCAGAACTGAACCTGTCCTCTAGCAACAAGAACTGAACCTGTCCTACAGCTACCAGTACCTAACCTGTCCTATAGCAACCAGTACTGAATATGTCCTACAGCTACCAGTACCTAACCTGTCCTCTAGCAACCAGTACGGAATCTGTCCTACAGCTACCAGTACCTAACCTGTCCTCTAGCAACCAGTACTGAACCTGTCCTACAGCTTCCAGTACCTAACCTGTCCTATAGCAACCAGTACTGAATCTGTCCTACAGCTACCAGTACCTAACCTGTCCTCTAGCAACCAGTACTGAATCTGTCCTACAGCTACCAGTACCTAACCTGTCCTCTAGCAACCAGTACTGAATCTGTCCTACAGCTTCCAGTACCTAACCTGTCCTCTAGCAACCAGTACTGAATCTGTCCTACAGCTACCAGTACCTAACCTGTCCTATAGCAACCAGTACTGAATCTGTCCTACATCAACCAGAACTGAACCTGTCCTCTAGCAACAAGAACTGAACCTGTCCTACAGCTACCAGTTCCTAACCTGTCCTATAGCAACCAGTACTGAATATGTCCTACAGCTACCAGTACCTAACCTGTCCTCTAGCAACCAGTACGGAATCTGTCCTACAGCTACCAGTACCTAACCTGTCCTCTAGCAACCAGTATTGAATCTGTCCTACAGCTACCAGTACCTAACCTGTCCTCTAGCAACCAGTACTGAATCTGTCCTACAGCTTCCAGTACCTAACCTGTCCTCTAGCAACCAGTACTGAATCTGTCCTACAGCTACCAGCACCTAACCTGTCCTATAGCAACCAGTACTGAATATGTCCTACATCAACCAGAACTGAACCTGTCCTCTAGCAACAAGAACTGAACCTGTCCTACAGCTACCAGTACCTAACCTGTCCTATAGCAACCAGTACTGAATATGTCCTACAGCTACCAGTACCTAACCTGTCCTCTAGCAACCAGTACGGAATCTGTCCTACAGCTACCAGTACCTAACCTGTCCTCTAGCAACCAGTACTGAATCTGTCTTACAGCTTCCAGTCCCTAACCTGTCCTATAGCAACCAGTACTGAATCTGTCCTACAGCTACCAGTATCTAACCTGTCCTACAGCTACCAGAACTGAATGTCACATCAATGTCATGTTGGTCAAGTGTTACATCTGCCATTGTGTCATCCACAGAAACAGGAAGCCAATCGTTCCCAATAGAGCTCATCACATATACAGGCCATTCTGTGGTGGACTCTCTCCTGTACAGTAAGTACAGCCCTCCCTGTGGGAAACATCACTTTAGTCAATTAGCTTCAGGATATGGATGGAAATGCCATTTGCTGCAATTGTAATGTGGTTTGGTAGT